>NC_081249.1:12424158-12446658 GCF_030490865.1 Poecile atricapillus
TGAAGAGAAGAGAAGAGAAGAGAAGAGAAGAGAAGAGAAGAGAAGAGAAGAGAAGAGAAGAGAAGAGAAGAGAAGAGAAGAGAAGAGAGAGAAGAGAAGAGAAGAGAAGAGAAGAGAAGAGAAGAGAAGAGAAGAGAAGAGAAGAGAAGAGAAGAGAAGAGAAGAGAAGAGAAGAGAAGAGAAGAGAAGAGAAGAGAAGAGAAGAGAAGAGAAGAGGAGGCACCTGCAGGTGTTAAACATATTTCTTAATTTGCTTTCCTTTCCTTGCTAAAATATTTAAGAGCTAAAGCAGAATCAGTGGGAAGTCTCCTTACATGAAGTAAACAGATATTTTAACTGGAGATAATACCAATCACTAATAATAGTTAGACCCACTATACGCATAAACAAAAGTTTCAAAGGTTTCAATATGAAAGATTTGTGTATTATTATACTACAAATTCTTGTTTGTATTACATGCTGATCATATGTCTCTTTTTTTTTTTTTTTTTTTTTTTTCTCCCATCTGGCAGCTCATTCAAGACATCTGTCTTGCCCAGAAAAGCTGCTCACGGTCTCTCATTGAAGTATTATTACCATGAGGCCAACAAAATGCAGTCTATCTCTCATTTTTCTTCTGGAACACTGATTTAGAAAAAAAGCCAAGCCCTGCAGGTGACACAGACATATGATAAAATGTGAGGAAAAGAAGGAAAAGAGAAAGAGGCAAACCACAGAGAAAAGGTCTTTATTAAAGGACTCTGCTTTGTAATGTCTATGTGCTTGCATTGGCCCTCAGTCAATATGAAGAATTTAGAGATGGAATCACAAGCTGAGATAGGCCAAAGAGTATCCAGTTCATCTAATTCCTATATAGTGGGGATTTTGTGTGTGGTTATTTTTAATTTCTTTCTCTGTTTGTTTGGGATTTGTTTGTTGATGTTATATGTTTTTTATTTTTAAATATATATCTACAGCTACTGAAAAGAATGGGAAGAGATGTTGGAATGACACCATTCAGAGATACATAATGAAAGGAGAAGAAGCAATGGACATAACTTGAAAGTTGAAATTATGTCCTGGCATAGAGAAGACCATTTTTCATTCTGTCAGATGTAAAATAATGGAAAGAGCTCAGAGATTCTGTATATGTTCCACATTGAAGATATTCAAAACTCAGCTGGACATTGCCCTGAATGCCCAAAAGTTGTCTGGACCTGACATGCGATCTTGTAAATACATGTTTTGAGTGATTTGAAACAATAATTTCCAGGGTTGAGAATTAATTTACTAAATCTGCCTTCTATGATTTTCCTTCTTCACTGTCCAGAAAAAGATTTAGGTTCAGTGGTTTATCAGGTTGTTTTATTTCCAAATACTTTGTCTGAAATCAGTGGTGGCTTAACACAAGTACTTCACATCCCACTATAATGCTAGATACCTTCACTTTTACCTTCGTAATTTTGGATCTCCATGTTTACAAGCAGGGAGATGTCAGAGTTTAACTCTACAAACAAAGTGAAGGCACAATTTCCTCACCCATCTTGTTCCAGTCTTATTTCCAACACATTTAGGACCATCATCTATCTAGTGGTTAGATTTCTGTCTCAAAGGAGAATATCTTAAAATTTGCACTGCTGCCACCTTCAAATGAAAAGTCATGCACCTCTGCCAGGCAATCTTGGATAACATTACCTTATAGGCCCACCACTAACGTTTTTTAGTACAGTTTACACAACCTTCTGGATTTCTAATAGGATTGATATTTAATTTTGAACATTGACAATTAAGTTTCATACCATTTATGGGTACTTTGATATCTGTTTAATATTCAGAAAGCTACATTGACTCGGTACAATATTAACTTGAAAGTGATGACTGGATCTCTTTTTTCCAATCTGTACAGTATACAGACAGTCACTTTACCTTTTACCTTCTTTCTTGTATTAATGTCAAGAGTTTTGCCTTCTTTTGAGTGAGCGAGCTTCATTCAGCTTTATCTTAAAGTGGTTGTACATGTTATAAACCCAAGCATTTAGCCTTAGATTCATAAAGCTTTGCCAATTCCTTTCATATTAAAGGATAAAAAATATACTGTTATATATATATTAACTGTAGATGAATTAATGCCACATCAAACTTTTTTTTTTGGATAGAGTAGAAAACACAAGGATGTTAAATGACTTTTTTAAAATGATTGCAAGCATTGATATCAGAATTCTCTAACCTATATTTTTTCCTTTAAATAATCAATCACTCATGACTGAGCAGAAGAGAAAGGGAAAGAACTGCCAGTTCAGTGGGAAGTACAGACCTTGTCTAGTCTCCAGAACTTCAACATGATAAATATTGGCAAATGGATTCAAACCCATAATTTTTTTTCTTTAAAGCTGGACTGGTTTCAAGGGTCTCAAAGCATTTGTATTTACATGTGTCTGAGTGGGCTTTCAGAGCAGACTGGTACAGGCAGTGGTGAGTGACATTCCTGGGATCCCCACAGAACCTGCAGAGTGACCCCCAGGCTCCAAAGTGCCTCTACCAGCACTTGATGCACAGTTATTTCTCCCCCTTTTCAGCTTCTACCACAGGCCCAGGTACAGGCACAATCCTGTTTATCAGCCACATGAGTCTCAGCTGGTTGTGTGTGTTGTTCTTGGACATGTAACATTCTGCATCATCATTAGCAGGTGGTTTTCAGTCCTGATTTTGAGTCTGAGTATTTTTTTATACCAATATATATTTTGTATTAATTGTGGCTACAGCAACATCAGTGTGTTGCAAATTCTGCCCCTTCTAAGCAAGGTGAGGAGTGAAAACACTCATGGTCTCTCTGAGCTTTTATCTTGAAGAAGCTAGTAGACACAATTAACATGTCTAATACTCAGTTTCCCAGTGGGAGTCTGGTGTCTCAACATAATTAAAAAGCCAGTGATCAAAAGCTAGAAAATATTTTCTGAGATAATATATAGTGGAGTATGTCTTCTCTTCTTTATAGTTTTGAGTTTTCTTAAATTTAAGCTTATTATCTATGCAGCTTAGCAATTGTAGTGTTAGTAATAATAGCAATAGCACTAGTATTTGTATAACAGAATGTCCTAAAATAATAATTTTAACGAAAAACAACAAAAAGATGGGGTTTATAATTGGGAACTTAATTGAATTTCTGTCCTTTCTCATTATACCTAGAAAGTGGAACCTAAAACAATCTACCCTTCAAATTCATTAGAAGTAGGTAGCTGAAAAAAAAGGAAGTCTGTCCTTTTGGGTGTCACTCAAAGTAGGAGAGGGTGACTTCTCATCAGCCATAAGAACAGCCACAATGGTCTCAAAAGAAGAGTACACATTCACCTTTTACACATCTATGCTACACATTATTGTTACACATCTATTTTTGATCTGCAGAGTAGATAAACATGTTCACAAGTGCTAACTCTTCTTAGGAATAAAACTTTGTCCTCAGTAGAGGGCAACACTCACTTTAATTTCAGCAAGACAGAATTTCTTCCTTACATAATTTATTATGGTAATTTGTTTTATCATATTAAGTAGAATAAAATGGACACATTTTTTATGGCAGGTTTCTGAGATTTTATTACTTCCTTAATCATAAATTAAAATATTTCTTTCTATTTTTCTTCCTATTCAAGTTCAAGTCCATTAACCTTACTGAATTTACTGGATCTTGCTGACTTTTGACAAAGTGAAATACAGCATCATAGAATATGGTATCCTCCATGTGTTGCATAATTTCCTGATTTTTTTTTTCAGAGTCTAAATATAAAAACTAAATGGCAAACAGATTTTTAAACCTTGACTGTTTAGTATAATTGGGTTAGTAATGTTTCAAGAAGCCAGTCATATTCAGTGCAACCAGTTTATTGATCAAGACACTAATTAATCAGTAGATAAATGTGTTAGTTGGCTTCTCTGCTCTCTTGTCCCCTACAATATGACAGCAAAAATAGAGTAAGTCCATAATGTGCAATTAGCTACTCAAGTTTATACCCTCACTGAAGTGTACTGTTCACTAATTCTCACAGATTTACATAATTCCCACCTGCTTAATCTTTGACCACAGATGTACCAGAGACTGAAAAAAATCAATCACATAGGGCTTTTTTGGCAACTGCTTTGCTGGGTGGTACTTTAAAAGAAGAATATGGAAAATGACAGGATGTACAAATCAGTCTCTTTTGCTATAAAAGGCATTTCTAGATACACAGGCTAATGAGTTCCCCAAAGAATCAGCTAGGCTAGAGGTCATAAGTTTAACCAGCCCTAAACCTGAATAGCAAAGTATTATGGGAATTTGTTTAATTGATTAATATAAGTATACACAGTCTTATTGTAAAACACATGCAAAGTAAAATCATTATCTAAATAAAAGTATAAGACTGCTGTTCATAGATTCCACTGAGAATCAGTGAGATATTACTTACAGGTCCAAAATTTTAACTTCAAAATTTCTAAGATATTATTCAGTGGAAGTCAAATAAAGCCAACTCTGGGGAAAAACCTTAGAATGTACTCTTGGTTTGCTAGTCCCATATTTTGATAGCCAAGACACTTTTCTTCACTGAAAGTATGCTTAGATACAGAGTCACACATAAAACTATCTAAAAATGAAAGATAAAATCTTTACACAATGAAATAGAAAAACAGTGCTAATGCAGACAAGGAAATCTTAAGATATAGCAAGCTACCAAACCAAGCAAAAGCCTGTCAAACATCCTAAATACAGGAAAATAAACCTGTCTGCTTCCTATTTCTGCCCCAGCCTTTTATTTACATACTCTCTTGTCTTTTTCCATATGGACTATATAGCCAAATTAAAAACTTGAAATTATTGCCTATTTTTAAGTAGTTTTTCTTAACATGTTTAACCTGAAATGCTGATAGCATGGTTAATTCTTTTCTAACAACTCACTAGCACACTCCTTAATTTTCTCTTTTGAAATCGCGCACATTATTTAAAACTGGTAAGATCATTTTTATTTTCCCTATTGCTCATTAACTGCAGCACGTTCTGATTTTAATACATAAATTATTTGTTTCCATCTTGCAGTGTGGAAGCTGAGTCAGTGCACCCAAGGTGTGGCTCTTGGGTTGCGGTCCTGGTTGAATGCCTGAGGAGCTCTTTCATTACGCTGATAAGGCAATGAAGAATAAAACTTGTACTGTGTAATTTCCCCATATGCTTCTAGGATCAACAGCTTAAGAAAAGCAGCCCAACAGTTCTGTCTTTTGTAAGGTAACATAAGGAAGGTCATCAGTGACACTTTCTGACACACACTTTGAAAAAATGCCTAAAGCTATTCCAAATAAATCCAAGCATAAATCCATAAATCTAGTAGCAAACTATTAAAGAGAATTAAAAGAGCTGAATAAGGTATTCACTGTATTAGAATAAAACTATAAAAATTTTTACAAAAACTCAAAATTTTTTATTCTGGGAGACATTTTAGGAATATTTTAGGAACATAAACTAGTTATATAACAGTTACACAGTTTAGCAAAACCAAATCCAGAAGAGAGTGCAACTTTTGGTTTGAACAATAAATATTCAAGGATTTACAGTTGAAATGTTGGAATATCATCAGTAAAATAATAAGAAAATTTGGGGGTTTAATTTTAAAATAAATGCTTCTATCAAATAATCTAGTTGACACACTATGTATTGCAGTCATAATAAAATGTGGCCCCAAAAGGTCTGTTCATCCGTTCTTTGATCAGAACTGGCCTTTAAAACACCAGGGTCTGACATGACTGCACAAAAGAAAAGCAACATTCATTCTCATGTTGTGATGGACTGAATCTTCTACCAGCCTTTCAAAAATAGAATGAATTGTAGATTATTTCAAATATTTCCCTGAAATGTTGAGGATTAGATCTGCGTAAGAATCTTTATGCAAGTAAAGACACTCCTTCCTGACAGTTTAGCTCTAAAACAGTAATAGCATTATTTCTTATTTTATGATTAAATTAAGATGAATTACATAACACAGAAAGAAGTAATTGAATTTTGAAGGACCTGAATTTTATGTTCATAATCAGACTAAAATCAAGTGAACCAAAATAGAATTTGTATGCTGAAGCATAATTTATGTGGAGTTAGATACTTCTCTGGACAGTGATGATAGTTTCAAGTTAATAAAAGGTTTTGTCTTCCATTCAATCAACATCTAATGAAATGCAAAAATAATTCCTGAAGTACTGGAGAAACATCCTCAGCTGCTCAACAACATTAATTACCATGAATCATTCGGAAGTAGCTTAGTTTAGCAATCACTTCTTTACGCTAAAAACAACTTTTTAGGACAATGCACAGCTATTGTTTCATGAACACTGTACCAGTTGTTAGTCAAATCCCAGGGTCTGGAAAATCTTGTTTTCTTTTATTCTGTTTGCATTGAAAATAAATATCTCCTGTTACTACATAAAATCCTGGAAAATACATGGATTGCAGAATGGTTTTGTTAAGATAGCATTAATATTTGAACTCTCTCAAGGTCCTAATTGAAAAATAAATAATAAAAAAATAAGAAATAGCAGATGTCCTTAAATTCTTCATATATTAAAAATACTCATCCAATCACATTTTAAGACTGAAAAGAAAGATAGAATATAAAAGTACTTTGCAAGGTACATAGGATCATAGAAAGGTTTAGTTTATAAAGGACCATAAAGATCATCTAATTCCAGCCTCCCACTAGACCACGTTAAACAGAGCCCTGTCCGGCCTGGCCTTGAACATCTCCAGGATGGGGATCCCATGACCTCTTTGGGAAATTTATTCCACTGCCTCACCACCCTCACAGTAAAAAATTTCTTCTTAATCTCTAGTCTAAACCTAACCTCCTTTAATTTATTATCATCCCTCCTTGTCCCATCCCTTCATGTTCTTCTGAAAAATCCTTCCCCAGCCTTCTGGTAAGCCTCCTTTAGGTACTGGAAGGCTGCTATATGGTCCCCCTAGAATCTTCTCTCCTCCAGGCTGAGCAACCCCAACTCTCTCATCTCTCCAGTGGTGTCATCATCTTCAGAGCCTTGCTTTGGACTTGCTCCAACAGGTCAATGTCTTTCTTGTATTGGGGGCCCCAAACCTGTACATGGTACTGCAGGAGGGCTCTCACAAGAGCAGAGTAGAGGGATCAATCCCCTTCCTCGACCTGGAGGTCATTCCTGTTTTTATGAAGTTCAGGATGAGGTTGGCTTGCTGGCCTGTGGGCTTTTATTGACGAGTCACATTGAGCTATGTGTTGATGAACACCCTCAAAATCCTTCTCCTCGATCAGTTCCCCACCTGGCCCATACCTGTGCTTGGGATTGCCCTGACCCAGGTGCAGGACCTTGCACTTGGCATTGTGGAATTTCATGATGTTCACACAAATCCCCCTCTCCAGCTTGTCAAGATCCCTCTGGATGGCATCCCTTCCACCAGTGTGGGGGCTGCACTGCACAGCTTGGTGTCACTGGCAAACATGCTGAGGGTACACTCCATCCCACTGTCTGTGATGCCAAAAAAGATGTTATAATGTGCCAGTCCCGATACTGACACCTGAGGAATGCCACTTGTCACTGATTTCCACTTTGACAGAAGCCATTGACCACCTCTTTGCATAAGGTCATGTTTTTTTATCCACAGAGTAGCCCACTCTCCAAGTCCATGTCTCTCCAGTTTAGAGACAAAGATGTCACTTGGTATAGTGACAAGTTCTTCACACTTTACATACCCACAGGAAGTAAAGTGACATTGTTTCCTGTGCCCTAGAGGTGTTCCGCTCCAAAATTACTCTACAAAGAATCTGGATGCCTGGATTGAACTATGCTGTAGCTTTTAAATGGCTACATTTAGCTTGTATGAAATCTTGTCCTTGTTCTGTAGAGTTTGGACTACAGATTTATGCTAAAAAAATAATGTCTGTCTAGCCCAAACCTCTGTCTAGTCTAAAATTCAATCACTCTTCATGGTTGTTACCAGATCACTAACAGGGTAACTTCTGCTGTGCCTTCCTACCTTCTGTCAAATAACAGATTATGAGCTTCCTATTCCTCATGTTGCTGCCAGACCAGCAATGGAAGTGCCTATTTATGCCTTGATGTTGAAATATAGCAGAATAGCAGAGAGATCCAAGATAGAATTAGCATACTGTGAAAGTAAAAGGGCGTTTGTTCTAAATATTCTCACTACATCCTTTCATTAGGTGTTAGCTTTCTTCACAAAGTGAGAAGTTTCTTCCTTTTCCCTTTATAGTAACATTTGTTTCATGCCACTATTACATCTCCTTATATATCCTCTAGGCTGAAATGTGGGTTTTTTCCACGTAAAATCATGTTTCACAGGTTTGAACATTTTACTTCCTTAGTAAAGATCTTAAAATATAGTCTTCTAATGATGTAATTGTAACTGTGTATCATACTCAAAATACAGGAATATTATCTCATACTAATAATGTTTTTCTTTATGTAATCCATAATAATTCTCAGAATTCTGTTTTCCATTTTTGTCTCTTCTAATAAGGGGGATGATGTTTTCAGAAAAAGATACCTGCAACTGCATTTTTATGTCTTTGTAAATGTCCTAATTTCTTTGAAGCCTGTCATTGTTTCTGAATACTTAACAATTTTCTCACCCAGCAGTGAAATGGCAAACAGATTGTATTGCTGCTGCGTGCCTCAACTTTGAATTCTGACTGGCACTTTATCTCTCAGAAATACTGCATTATCAAATCTTACTCTTGAGATTTAACTTTTCCAGAATATCTTCCTATCACCAGCAAACTTTTTTATCTCACTTTCCAAACTTCTCCAAATCAATATGTTAAAAAGCTGTCCTCACACCAGACTCATGCAAAGCCCTTCCTTTGTGCAAGATACTTGTTAATTCTTATTTCTTCCCTTTTAACATTTAACAGGTTATTAATCTACAAAGGACTTTAAAAATCTAAGAACTTCTTTAAATCAATTTTTAGTCAATTTTTTATTTTTGTAACCACTCTGCTATTTATTCCCAAATAGGTAAGATTTCTATTTCCTGCTCTTTTAAAAAAAAATAGTTATTTTGAGTTATTTTCCAACAAATATGATTTATTATCTTGTCATTCTTGGTACCTTCTCTGGACTTCTTCTGAAAAAAAGGAAACAGAAAGCCCAAACAAGATACTTTCCACTCCTCCCCACAAAGTGGGAGATATTAAGAGAGAGACACCGCATGCTGTAATTAACAGTTCAACATTTTTGACAATAACCAACAAACCATTACTAGCTGCAGTAGGTGGCTTCAGAAGGCATTGCAATGTGGAGACTGTGATTTCAGGCACAACCTAGGCAGAGTTTAACCACACACCTTAGATGTAGAGAGCCCCATGTTGGTGTGACTGATTGCTGTAAACCTGAGCACATCTCCCATCATTTTTTGTTGTTTATCTTATTTTTTCCAGCTGAAGGGTATGAATTTTTCCATTTTTCTTATTTGGTTAGAAAGAGGATTTTCTGAAAGCTTTCTTGCTTCTAATGACCTTCTTTGCCCTTGTCATATTCCTTCTGGATTTCATCAAGTCTTTGTGTGATAGGTTGTATGTATTCTTCAAAACATCCAGAACAGTGTCTTTAAGTACTCTTCATTGTGTCTGCAGAGATTTTACTCTTTTAGCTGTTTTTCTTTCAGATTTTGAAAAATAAATTTCCCACGTAACTCTCTTTTTTATAGTTCTCTTTCCCCTTTATGCCATGACAATTTTGTTTCTTTTAGAGTCTTAAAAAAATTTTTGTTGAAAAGCTTTTGAAAAAGAACTGCATCATCTGAATCCACAATACATCATATTTATCCATATATTTATTATTTACAGTGTTTGTTGTATTTTCTGTCAATTTGTTTGGTACAAAGGTCAAACTTACTTGGCTTCAGTTCTTAGTATCATCTTAGAAATCTGATAAAGGATAATTCTGCCCTCTCTAGAACAACATTTTTATGGATTATTTCTGTTTGTGTCAGTATTCAATTTAGCCTTCAAAAGGAGTTAAATCCATATCATATATTCCTGTTGGCTTGTACTCTAAACTGAACTCTAAATCCATATCCTGATCATAAAAATGTTTGCAAGTTACAAACCATAAGCACACCCTTAACTACTCTTATGTTCCTTGTTTGCATCAACCCTCAGTTAAGCAAAACTGATGGATGCAAAGCAGACTCAGAATTAGTATAGCCCCTCTGACCTCTGTGTGTAATATATGCTTAGACACTGAGGTCAAAACTCTATCTTTCCATGATTATTTCTGCTAAATCAAAAACTAATCATAACTCACTGGCCTGTACTTGTCTGAACACAGTTGCAGCCAAAGCTGTCAGCTGCAGCACTAATTCTTGTTATTGGCCCATGCCTCTTCCAGTCTCTCTCCCACTTCTTAATTTCTTTTCAATAATCTCTATTCACTTAAACCTGATTAACCTCTAGTGTTGCAGTGAAGAATATATATTCTACTGTACTTTCATTCTTTTATTTTGTACTAAAGAATTTTTACATTTCCCACTTCTTGCTTTTCAAATATCAAACTGTTATATTTATGAAACTTTACTAAAATATCAGTGCCTTTTTTAACTCTAATCCTTCCTTCAATGCAAGCATAAAAATACCAAGACCTTTGGTCACCAAAGAGCCTGGAGACAGGATGGTACACAACTATTGGTCTATTTTCCTCTCTAGGAGAAACACTTTAGTTTCTATTCTGCTGCAGGAAAATAAAAATACTGAACACTGAAATATTTCAAAACAGGGTAAGAACATAGAATCATAGGTCAGCTACACACTGAGGTGTTTATGGGCCCTTGGCATTTCTCTAATTCAATCCAATGCTTAAAGCAGAGACGTCTCTGAATTCATCACCAACATGCTCAGGGCTCTGATTAATGAAAATTTCCAAGGGTGAAGATTCCATACCTCTTAAGAAACCTGTTTTAATACCAAGATATTCTTATAGTACTGGGTTTTATTCCCCCTTATATCTTGTCAGACATTTCTCTATTTGTGACTAGTTTTCTCTTGTTTTCCCCCTGAACACGTCAATACTAAATCTACCTCTGTATCCTTGATAATCGCCTCAGAGACTGCAGCAGGAGTCTCTGGGCACCCCCACCCTGCCAACAGAAGTTCTCTCCAGTGTGTGCCACTTTGCCCCTCCTCACAGTGCAGGTTCTCCAAATCCTGACCATTGTGGTTGAGGGTCCCTCTCCACTGACCTCGCTCAGGTGCATCAGGATTGCTCCTGGAGGACCCAAAGCTGAGCACAGTGTTCCAGACATGGGAAGCAGTGAGTAAAGGGGAGGAAGCACCAAGTAAAGGGGAGGAAGCACTTCCCTCAATCCCCACTGCACTACACTTGATATAGCACTGATACAGTATGGTGTTCTCCTTCATCCACATGACCAAATTTGCTTTTTCTCATAGAATTAGGAATTGTTTATGTAGATGAGAGTTTTGCACACAGTTTTGACAATCTAGGATGGAGCAGTATGAACATTGCTGTTACATATGATGTACTCATGGTTATTTTAAAAAGTATTTTAAAAACTGTTTTTCAGAACATAAAATCGTATCTCAGATTTTCTCCATAGTGGACTGACACCTACACTAAATCATATGCTTGGTTTATAAATCATGTATCTCTAGAAATCATCTAACTAATTTCTAAGTTATGAATATGAATTATAACTTTGTTATGCATTTATACATTGTTTGATGGTTTCCATAAATCATATAACCTGACTGTGAAAAGTATTGAATGATTAATAATGGTGCTACATTAATTACAGATATGATGCAACTGTCTTTTGGTTTATGTAATAGATATCATATGATGTTTTATTATGACTTATGAAGTTTACTTTCCCTTAAGTCATTAAAGTATTCTGCTTTAACCCAGATTTTTACACTATGAAGTCTAATTTGTTGATCCACTTGACAAGAGAGCTGTTCTCACATCTCTAATTGGAATTATAACCAACATATTTTGCTTACTTCAAGTCCTAATAATAACAAAATAATAAAAAACACAGAAATACTTAAGTATATAATAAGTAAAATTAATTAGGGGTCCTAATATTTATTGATTTTTTTTTTTCCCATCTGAGATTATGTCTGATCATGCTATACCTACCACATTGTACCATTGTACCACAGCAGCTACATTATGTGTGGGTCCACCTTACACTGGCCAGCCAACTGAGACTGGTCTAGATTCCTTCTTCTGTTAATCAATTTATGAAATACTAGGTCAGAATCTCAGTGGTCAAAATGTATTATGGTATTTCAAGGCTTCAGCTTAATGGTTTACAGTAATAAAAATGCTTAAAGTAGCACATTTCCACTCCCTACCAACATCTCACTTTATAGAATTTTGTGCATGTGTGTAGCTCCATATATGCACTTGACTTGAAAAGTTTTCTTGTTTAGGTTTAAAAGAAAATAGAAAAAGATAAACATTTAAACACTATGGTATAAGAATTTTAAAGAAAATATACAACCTTGGAACTATTCATATACTATGAAGTTTTAATATTTTATTAATTTGTTTCATCGAGAAAATAAACTTCTAAATACTTATGTATTTTAGGGTTCTATTTTAGATTTGAAACTTGTTGAAACTCAAACAATTTTTTCTGCTTTAAAAACAGTATCTATCTAGAGCAAGTAATTTCTTTTCTGACACTCTCCTCTGTTTTGCTTGAACTCAATACCAACAAATGTGGAAGCTCTGCAAACGTTTAAAAGGCAAACATCATTTGCAAGTAAATGAACCTGCCTATACAGAATTTTAGGGTTTTTTTAAAATCTTACAGGGGTCTTTTTTGTGAATATAAAGACAATGAAGCATACTTTAGTTTAATCCTCTAAGTTCACTGTACTTGTAGAAGCTTCTAAGTGTGTAAGAAGCATGAACATAGCTAAGTTAATAAAATTATTTAAAAAAAATACTTAGCTTTTAAATCTCCAACAAAATATTCTATGCAAGTAAGAAATCAAATTTATGCCAACCACACTGTTCACATCATCAAAAAGTTTCTGCTTTATCTAAAACTATAAACTTTTTGCATCTCTGTAGATTTTCCAGTGCTGAAGTCTGCAATAACTTTTATCCATTTTCTAGGAGCATAAATAAATAATACCACAACTATTGTAACAATGAGAAAATATAAAAAATCAGATTTCTCAGCATACCTTACTTTATTACATAAATATCAAAACAGTGGTTTAGATTAAGAAAAAAACTTGGTGCGCATTTTTCAATTTATTTGAACATCTACCCCCAGTCTAATATTTTATAACTGAAAATTCAGTTATGTAAAAATAAACATTTCCTACAAAAGATACGTTTGGGTGCAGCCCAATAAACACATCTTTGCTACTGCTAGGAAAATGCCACAGGCTTTGGATGGTCCTGACTCAGGACTGGTCTGAGCTTGCCAAAACCTGAGCTGGTTTTCACTTGTTTTTGGAACTGGTTAGTGGGCAGCTCTCTGTTGCCCAGCCTGGGTTAGTTTAAGCTCTACAACTGCACAATACAAGAAAGTTCTGGAGAACTCTGCTCACCTCTGTGTGACAGATTGTGTTAGCAGATGCTGGGGGAAACCCTGAAACTCTTCAGCTGGAATCACTGAGAAGAAGGTAGGCTGTGAGAAGTAGCTCAAACTAAACTCAAGATGACTCAGGACTGAGGAAAGGCAGGAACACCCCCAAGAACACATTTACCTCCTGTCAGAGACCTCCTTATGGATGTTGATGACTCCTCAGGAACATTTGTTCCCTTTTGAGGAACCTGTGTCTTTTTTGAGAACGAAGGTCCACCTTTGGCTGCCGAGGAGTCCATGGAGGGTGAAGACAACACCTGAAAGGAGGGGCAGATATAATTTTTTTTCCTGTGTATCAATTTCAGCTGTATGGATAGTGAGGCTATTTTTGTATTAATGGATTGATTTGGATGATCAGACCGCTAAAATATCAGTTGAACAATAGTCTTGGCTCCCATATGTTTATTGTGTTTTTTCTTTTGCCCATAACATCATTTGACATGTAACATATGCACTCACACTGTAATCCTACATTCATGCAAAATTATAAAAATAATTAATAAAAAAATGAACAATACATTAATATATTCATAATACATTCATGCACCTTTTCCACCAGATGAGGGACATCATATGCTTACAAGGCTCCAATACACGAGGTTCTGCTGGGACCATCCATAAGATTGGGTTCCCAATTTAGCAGTGTCATCCACAGAAGTAAGGGAACTAGGGAAGTAAGGGAACTAGGGAAGTAAGGGAACTAGGGAAGTAAGGGAACTTTAATTATGCTTCTAAGAGCAGAAGATTCTACATATCATGTATGCAGTGATTTAAAATATTAGCTAGTCAAATAATATTTTAAAAATGTACTTTGGCATACATAATTAAAGTATACTTATCTGCTCTAAATATGTTGATAATACATTAATTCATCCATCACCTTTTAATGCAAAAGTCTAATATTCAAAAACTAGTATTTCAAAATATTTTTAAAAATTCAGAATATTAAAAAAATTAAATAGCAACATTTTCAACCGGTGAGATATTTCTGTAGATCCCAGGACAGGACACAATACTCCAGGTGAGGTGTCATAAGAGCAGTGTAGAGAGGGAGAATCACTTTTCTCAACCCCTTGGCCTTGCTTGTTTTTAAACAGTAATACAAGGTTTTGGTAACCTCACTGAATTGGCTTTGATGCAATTGTCTGTCCTCCCTACAGCACATCAGTGTGAGACCATTTGTAAGAAAAATCAGAAGGTTATTCCTCTATTCAGCTTGTCTCTCAGGTTCAGGACTTGTAGATGCACATTTTCCAGCTCCTAAAAGCAAGGTTCATTTACTTATGTACTGTTGCTTTGTCATGGAGTTTATAAAATATAAAGGTCACTGCTTTAGTGGGGCTAAAGGCAGAAAAAAGAAAATCAAAGTGTGTCCACTGCCAGAGTGGAGAACACAAACACTTGCATATACGAGTAGGAATCTTAAGTTTTTCTTTTACTTTTAAGAACTGCTGTCTAATTATTTGAGCAAGCAAGATCTATAGACAGAGCAGGTATTAGGATTTCTAAGGCAATACTCTCATATCTTATCATGGTATGTCAGCAGCCTGCCAACCATGAACTCTAGACCAAGCCCACACAACTGTAGATATGTACTCATTGAATCCACTCAAACGCTTATTTGATTTTTCATTTTTCTTTTTTTCTTTTTTTCTTTTTTTCTTTTTTTTTTTTTTTTTTTTTTTTCCAGGAAACAGATTACAAGAGATTCCTCAAGATCCTTCCTGAGGGAAATTCATTCTATTGATGAATAGCATTCTGCCTAGAAAGTTTTAAGAATTGAATCAACAAATCACTAAGTGACACAGTAACAAAAACATCTTGAAAGCCACACCTTACCATATCAGGTGAGAAGGTCTTCAAGGCATTAGAATTCTCCTGACTGTTTTGAAAATCTGGCACTGACCCCATCCACAGTAGCTCAATCTGATCAGTAGTTAAAGGGCACTCTGATCTTGACTGAAAGCACTAAACAAACATAATTCATAAATATTTTAGGGCATGAGATGAGTTCTAAATTTTCTGTTCTAAGATAAAAAAGAAGGTAAAGGTCAAATGGCCCTTTATGTGTAGTGCATTATCAAGACAAAATATTCTTCCCAAAGCAACAGAGGTCAAACAGGAATAGTAATTAGATTTATATTGCATATGGGATGGAGATGGTGATTTGTGGAAGATTCTATTACAAACAGAATGTTTCTTTCTCCAGTAATGAACCTGACCTGACAGTCATAATACTGAGGAAATTTATTGATGAACTGAACTGCTGTTTTCTTTATGTGAATGCTTCATGGTAATACACCAGCCTTTCAAGGAGAAGAAAATTATAGTTGTATCAGTAAACATCTGTTATATCTTTTTTGTTTTGTTTTGTTTTTTTTTTTATTCAAGGCAATTTGTATTGTTGAAATAACACAAGAACATATTTTCTATTTGCACAAGCTGCCCCCACATATGCACTGGTATCACAGTCTTAAACAGTTCTAATTCCAAGCTCGCATTTTGAAACTTTCATTTTAAAAACTTGCCATTTCCTTATGATTATTTTTTTCAATATGCCAGGTTAAATACTACTATCTTCTTTTCAACATCCAGGAAAACTAAGAGAAGATACCATAGGCTTAACTTATGAATAAATAATAAATTGTAAAAATGTCTTGTTCTTTAAGCCTGACCTTTCAGAACTGTTAGACTGTAGCCTGAAGGCACACGTACACCACAATATGGGGTGACAGACGTCTGTCCAAACAGGCAGCAGCCTGGCTATGCAGGTGCTCAAGGACAAGGCACTTCTCCTTTGCCCACGAGAAGTGAAATGTATCAGAGGGGGAACCAAGGTGAAGGTTATTTTGCTTTCAGCACCACCACCTTAAGACAAAGCAGTGTTTTTTTGCATCTTGTTCAGCAGAGTTGTGACCTGAAATGTCAGTGTTGAAGATAACACGGAAGTAAAGCACCTTTCTTTTTTTCTTGGTTGTTTTGTTCTAGTTTTGTTTGGTTGGGTTTGGGTTGGGTTTTTTTTTTTAATTAAGAGAAGGCTCCATATTATATGTTTTCAGAAGTGTTTTGTATTTTTCTTTAGATTCCATAAATTTTTAATATTGTGAAAATGAAATTCTTTTTATAATTAATATTTCTCTATGTACATTACACTATGTCTAGTTCTATTCATGGCCTTATCTACACTGGGAGATGCTGGAAACTCTCAGTAGGTGACACTTGGAGCGTTACTTAAATGCTTGGTTTTGTCCCCGCCCCACCAAATGTCCTGATTTCTACTCTTAGGTGTCACACACCATTAATTTTCCAGGCTGGGAAAATGAGGAAGCTGGATTACAAAGCAAATTGTGAACTTCAGCTGGCCCACAGCTCTGGGCCAGTTTCTTACCAGCTGAATTATTATCCTTCAGAAACAGTTCCAGACTGTATATTTATGTAAGACTACTTTAAGGTCTCACTTCTCAAAAATTGTGGGTTTTGATACTCTCAATAGTTTAAAGACTATCATCAAATTTTGTCACAAAGCAGCAATGCAGGAAGGCAAATGGATTTTTAAGAAAATTATATCTCTATTTTGACTTGCTTAACTTCAGTTGTCATTACATTTAAGATGGAATACAAATTTGGAACGGTTGATTACAGAATTTCATATGGCTTGAGGGCACATTTTTATAGAACCACGAAATTTTACATTCATGGAATGATTTGGGTTGGAAGGCACCTTAGATACCATCTATATCTAATCTTCCTGTCATGGCCAGGACACCTCGACCAGGTTTTTCAAAACCACATCCACATGTAACCAACAGAAATACAAGTGCTTCACTGAATCAGATTGAGGCACCATTGCATTACTCTGACCTATGAGATGTGAAAGGTAGGTTTGAAGACCATACAGTAAAACTTTACATTTTAATTTTTCTTTTCAATAAATAAAAATGTTTTCTGCAAAGAAAAGGCTCCAAGATAATTTATATAGATTAAACAGTGAAATGCTCAAAAAATTATGACTTTTATCACTCATATTGATTATTTAATATGTTGATCAAGTCTATGAAAACCTCATCTTAACTTAATGAGCACATTTTATAAACTTTAAATGGTGTGAAATTAATAGCTTTTCATGGGCATTACTTTGGCATACATGAATGGCTTTACAGCTATTATTGATACTTCTTTTTAACTCTGAAAAATATTCCATGTACTTTAGAGTTATTATTAGCTAGATATTTATTATTACTGTGGCATCAAATAGTTCCAGCTCTGATTAGAACATTCTTACTTATACTGCCATGAATATAGGGAAAAATTATTTTTATTTTTATATTTTGTATTATAATTTTATTATAAAATTATTGCTATTTCAGCCAATGTGGAAAAACAGATCCAAAGCACCCCTTCTTCTGGATTACAGCCAAAGTTCCCAGTGTCTTTTTTTCATGGTAAATGAAAGTCACTGTGGATTCCAAGATATTTGAATTTTTTTCATGGAGGTACCTTGGCATAATTTGCAGAATTTTTTTTGCATACTGCAACAGCAATCTAATTCAAATTTGGGGTTGTTTTTCTAGAAATATATTCTCTTTGTTAAGCTTGTAAAAAATTAAAACATTTAGGATTTATGAAACCTAGGAGAGGAAAAGAGCTTTCAATAGGAAAGCTCCTGCCAGCCTGAAAATCAATGCAATAAAAGACAAAGTGGGTCCATCATATGTAGGCCACAGCTGCTTATAACTAAGTGCAATTATAACAGAATGGTTTAGGTTGGAAAAGACCTCTAAGATAATTGAGTCCAACCATTAACCCAGCACTGTCAGGTCCATCACTAAACCATGTCCCTAAGACACCTTCATGTCTTTTAAATACCTCCAAGTGTTGCGACTACCACTTCCCTGGGCAGCCTGTTCCAGTGCATGACAATCCATACGGTGAAGAATTCTTTCCTAATATTCAAACTACACCTCCTGTGATGCCATTCAAAACCATTTCTCCCAATGTCTTGCTTGGCAGAAGAGACCAACCCCCACCTGGCTACACCCTCCTTTCAGGCAGTTATAGAGAGTGATGATGTTTCCCTTCAGCTTCCCTTTCTCCAGGCTGAACACCCCCAGCTCCCTCAGCTGCTCCTCACCAGACCTGTGCTCCAGACCCTTCCCCAGCTCCGCTGCCCTTCTCTGGACTCGCTCCAGACCCTCAGAGCCTTTCTTGTAGTGAGAGGCCCAAAACTGGACACAGCATTTGAGGTGTGGCCTCAGCAGTGCCGAGTCCAGGGGGACAATCCCTGCCCTGCTGCTGCTGCCACACCATTGCTGATCCAGCCCAGGTGCCTTTGGCCTTCCTGGCCCCTGGGCACACCTGGCTCATGTTCAGCTGCTGTTGACCAGCAAACCCAGCTCCTTTTCTGCAGGGCAGTGGCTGAATTATAGTTGCTGATAAACCCTCAAGGTGAAGTTGATACTTTGAACTTCTGACCTGGTTTTCAGCATAATGAATTTCATCAGTCTTTGAGTCTTTATTCATTTAAGTTCTTCATTACATTAGAATTTTAGATCAGTGAAGATTCAGTCTTAAAGGGTGAATGTGTGTGTATTATATGTATATATAAATATGTTTTATTCTTCTTTTACCCAAGTGAAAGCAAAATTCCATTTATCTCAGTAGAAGAGCATTCATATTTGGAAGTCTAGAAATGTCTAAAAATAAGATTTTCTTCAGCTTTATTATATTAAAAAAAAACATGAAAACATAACAAAGAAAGAAGATATTTTCAGGACTTATGTGCTCTTTATTAATTCGATATGATGTTTTTTAAAGTAATTAATCATTAAAGATTTCATCAAGATTTATCCTTTGAAACTGAATCTTAGAGGTGTCTTCTATGGGCACTCCACATTTGGGCAAAATAAAGCTGATGGGTCCACCAGGTAGAACATGCAGAATTCAGTGTAGGTGCACTTCATGACTGACATGATGCTATCTGGAGCTGAAGCACTTGTATTTTCACTGGCATGAATAACTTCAAATGTGCTAAAAGGAATTATCCTCGGTACTGAAAGCATATTTGCACATATTTACCACTGAGTTTGGAAGGTATACCTGAGAACTTTATTTCCCAGGTCATGGGCATAAAAGCTATAGGTTTGTGAAGCTTACACTAGGCAAATGTATCAACAAAAATTTCTTTAAATGAAAAGTTCAAATTAAACCAGAAAACCTTGAAATCAAGCATACAGTGACATGCAGCTGTCTATATAAAGTTTTGCACAAGGTGAATGCAAATGAAGACAAAAGGAATGAAGGTAATAAAACAACGCAGGGAAAAATAATCCAGACAGAAGAATATTTAATGAAGATCCAAATGTTCTAGCCAGGCTAGGATATATGCATGACTTCATTCTAATAAAAAAAGGAATTATGAAATTTTCTATGGCTTTAAACATAATGCAGGAAATCTGATAAAGCTGAAGAGCTTGACTCCCATCCTGATCCTCCTAAAGAAAGACTGTTGTTAGGATCAGTGAACTGTGTGTGAACCTTAAACCTTGTGGGAAAAGGACAGGGAAAAAATCAATCTACATTTCTCTTCTGTTCAATGGAACTTTAAATAATGGACTAGATTTCACAACACAGAATTTTTGGAGATTGAACTTTCATTTAGTTAGCAGTCCCAATAAGTACAGATATATACATTATTATATTTGCCAGGAAATCAAAACATTTTGTTTTAATTGTGGCCTGACATGACAAAGGTGGATGAAGAAATAACTGGTGTAAATCAATGGCACTGCAGTCATGCTTACTACAATTGCTTTTTAGTTCTCCTAGAACCTTTTGGGTAATGTATTCAGTAAAGATTAGAATAAGTATTCTAGGTCAGTGGTATTCCAAGGGGCAGAACAAGAAGATATTTAATGGATTTATTTAAAAACTGCAATAAAAGTGATTAGGAAATTATCTTTTTCCTTACAGATGGAAATTAAACCACATTCTTACCCATGTGGTACCTAGGCAATAAAATACATTTGAGCAGAAAAATAATTATTGTGTAATTTTGGGCTTTAGACATCAGTGAGCAAGGCCAACAAGGAGAACCTGCACTCACACAGTGGCTGTCATGAAAGGAAACATTGAGTACCCATAATGGGTGACTCTATTAAAGGGTACTGAGGCACCCATTTGCTGGTCTGAGGGAGAGTCATGAGCAGCATGCCCTCTGGGAGTTAAGATCCATCATGTTCTTAGAAGGTGCCCCAACTTCTGGAGAGCACAGACTATTACAACTACTATTCTTTTCTTTAGGTACAAATGACACCACAAGCCAAAAAATGGGTTAGGATCAAGGAAGACCAGAAAGCTCTGGTGAGGCAGGTGGAATACAGCAGTGCTCAAGTCATCTTCTCATCCATTCTACTGATTAGAGAAACAGGGAGAGTCAGAAGCAGAAGCATAGTGCAGATCAAAATCGGCCTTCATTGCTGGTGCCATCAAGAAGGTTTTGGGCTTTATGACAGTGGATTGTACTTTAATGATTGCAGCCCCTTAGGACAGCAATGGGATCCACCTCATCTAAGAAGGGCAAGAGAATCTTTGGCAGCAGGCTGGACACTCCAGTCAGACAAGCTTTAAACTGAGGGACTGGATTCTACTTGTCACACCATCTTCCATAACATCCTCATAGGTCAATTCAGGGAATGTAGGTTACATGTAGGTGAGGAAGATTAAGAACTGGCTGAATGGCAGAGCTCAGAGGATCATGATCAGCAGGGTAGAATCCAGTTAGAGGTTTTTACTCAGTGGCATTCCTGAAAGATCAATACTGGGTCCAGCCTTATTCAATTTTCTTTTCAACCACCTGGTCTAATGGATAGAATGTGCCCTCAGAAGTATTGCTGATGATATGAAACTGGAGGGAGAGGCTGATACACCTGAAGACAGTGCTGCCATTCAGTGGGACCTTTATAGGCTGGAGAGTTGGGCAGGAGAAACCTAAAGGTGTTTAACAGAGGCAAGCATGGATTCCTGCATTGGGAAGAGCATGGGCAGCAGTTTGAGGGAAATGATTCTCCCCTCTGCTTGGAAATAGTGAGGCCACATCTGGAGTATTGTGTCCTATCCTCCACAGTTCAAGACAAGGATCTACTGAAGAGGGTCCAATGGAGTCCCACAAAGGTGATCAGGAGTCTGAAGTATCTCTCCTCAGATGAGGGAGCTGGGCCTGTTTTGTGTAGGAAGAGAAGGGTGAGAGGGGATCTAATTAATACATATAAGTATCTCCAAGATGAGTGCCAAGAGAATTGTGCCAGACTCTTTTCAGTGGCACCCAGTGATAGGATGAGTAGCAAGGGTCAGAAACTCAAACACAAGAAGTTTCATCTCAGTGTAAGAACTTCTTTATACTGAGGGTGGCAGAGCACTGGAACAAGCTGACCAGAGAGGTCATGGATTCTCCCTTTCTGGAGACATTCAAAACCCACCTCTTCTTGTGCAACCTGCTCTAGGTCACCCTGTTGTGTCATGGAGGTTGGACTCAATCATTTCCAGAGGTCCCTTCCAATACTAACAACTCTGAGAGTCTGGGATTCTGTGAAACAATATAAGAAATAATACATTCAGAATAATTACCTGAGATGACCTAGTTCTGAAATAAGAAGCTCACTCAAACCATTTGTCCTCAAATAGAATTGGTGATAAATCCCAGGGAGAGATGAGCAAGGTTTGTGGATGGAACCTGCTGATCCAGTGGCACATAGATTTTTCACAAATTAATTGATGGTTCATTTTAAAAACATACTAAAACCAAATTTATATGATTTGTGTATTTTTCTGCTAAGAGAATAAAAATTTCTAAAAACTGCTAAAATTTACAAATTTATAAGTTCTTTCAGTAAGACAAA
>NC_081249.1:13161658-13206658 GCF_030490865.1 Poecile atricapillus
TCTTGGGCACTAAGACAAAAATGACTGAGCAGAGAAGCAATTTGCCAGAGAATTGTAATCTGAAACTTCTTGCAGACCAATCCATATGGATCACTTATACTGAAAAGCAAGTGCTTTCAAAATTTCAAATTACTCCATTAATATTACTAAGAGTACATACACTTAAGGCTGAAAATTCAAAGGTGACAACATTAGTATGTACTTATAAATAGTTGCCTTCAATATAAAGCCAGTATCTTGTTATAAGCTATTCTTTAGTGTACCACTCAAACTGAAAAGGAAAGAAGTGGATGAGGGTCAAGCTCCAGCTTAACTAGTCCTTATTTAAACTGTGTTCAGCTCAATTTAGTGTTTACTCCTCAAGGAGCTCTAATAGTCACCCCAATTAATTTTCCTTCTTAAAAAAACAAATAGCTGATTTCACAGCCTAAAATGCCATTTCGTTTTAATACTTTTAAAGCACTTTGTAGGCATCTCAATCCTTACTTTTACATTTTCTTCCTAGAAAGCTTGCCTCACGTCAAATATTTTCTGGGAAACTGAATAATAAGGTTGAGATCTGCAAAAATAAGGTTTTGTTTTTTTTTTCTATTCAAGAGTCAGTTCCCTCAGTCTTCCTTGGCTGAAAAAAAATATTAGCTTTGAAACTGCTGCACTGAGTATGCTTCCTGTATTGTTTCCTGTAGGTGGCTCTTTTGTGAGGAATTCCACAGCATTTAACCAAGTGCATGTGACAATTTTTGATGTATCTCCAAAACACAGACCATGGAAAGAGAAAAACTTTGTACTGTGTGTATAAACTACTACAAAAAACCACCCCAATGGTTTCTCTCCCATCAGCAAAAATATTAAATGCAGAAATAGATTGTGACCAAATTCCAGAGGTTTCAATTTCCTTCTGTTCTTAATTCATCTAACTGGTTTTCTGCATTAGCTACATGTAAGACTTGACTTCAGTGGACACATTTTCCACATGTCTTTCTGAGAAATCATTTACACACACAGGCTATGTAAATGCATGTAATTGAATTTGGCAAGTTTCCTCGTAAACAGGTCTGTTGATGTGTAATCAAAAACCAAGGAAATTTGCACAATAACCCCTGTAAAACTGAACTTCTACTTTAAAAAGGAAAGAGAAAAACAAAACCAAAATAAAAAAAGGGGATCTTTTACATTTAGATATAATTATAATTACCTTAAGTATTAAGAGTTTCTCATGGAGCTACATTCCATTTTTATCTTGAGAACTCATCTAGTGCTCACCTTGCTTTTTAAATCACTATTATTAAGGTTACCTACATAATAAATGGTGTGTGTGTGTGTCTGTATCACTTAGGTGCTTTGCACTTTAACTTTTCAATCATGTTGCCTGATGGACATAGTTTTACTTCCCTGAGAGAGATGGTCCTGCTTTTTTTTCCCGCTGAACTCCAGGGACAAGCACCCTTCTTCACTTTTGCAGTCATTTGGTTTCTGTAGCAATCATTCAAAGGTATTCTCTTTCATGAGGTATTTACCCAGCATGGACACAGCTCTGATAAAAAACACTGGAAAGAACAGATCCCCTGACTCACAAGTATTAGTCTTAGCAGTAACAACTATAAGTGACCCATTTGCAACACCAAGAGCCTCCCTTGACAGAAAAATCTAAGAGTTTACAACATTTCTACTGTTAAAGCAGCAAACCCTCAATGACTAAAATGCCACCAGTAAGGAAATGCCCATCTTTAAGAAGGGACACTAAAAACACCTACTTGAGACAAGTGTGCACTTCCACACTGCCACCTATTGGGAGATTTTAAAGAACTTTGTAAATACTAGCAAATTCTAGTGGAAGGTGTTCCCATGAGACAGACACCACTCCTGTCCCACAGAAAAAGAACAACTCGTGGATCAAGGGGAAGAATTTCAAAGCCGCATTAGGCAGCCCCAGTGCTGCCTACCTAATGCCTAAATGTATGTGCTCACCTTCACCACGGACCACTGCAGTGCTACCACACTTACCAGGCTACAAATACTAAGTCCTTTGAAAGCTAGGTACGTTATTTAGATGCCCAAATGCAAGGCTGAAATTCACAGCTACATCAGCTCTTTCACTGTCCCATAAGAGTTGCCCAGGGCTGTAATCTGCAGTCCTACACTCCAGAGTGGTGCTACCTAGTGAAATATGCAGAAGGCTGCTTCCCTGTTAGAAATGACCAGAACATAATACAGCATAACATACATTTTTCAAGGATGCAAGCAAGTGAAACAAGTATTCAGGCTGCGTTGGTATTATATTATTCATAAAAAAAAGACTCGGCCAGAGGCAGGTAAAATATCCTTGCTCTTTTAATTCCCACCACCCATAAATAATCTTCCTGTTTGTGTTTTATTGGAAAACAACTGATTTAAAAGTCACCTAGTGCTATAATCCCCGCTTCACAACTGCCATCTGTCCTGCAGCGGGAGTAACGGACCCTTTCATTCACAAGCAAAGCCCGCAGAATAAAGAGGAAGAGGAGGAGTTGAAGGGGAAGAGAGAGAAAAAGCAGATAAATTCCGTTTGTGCTATTAAAAAAAATAGAAAACTGAACTCAGTGGTTGAAAAGTGAAGATAAAAAGATGAAAACAGTAATCTTGCTACAGAAACCAGAGAATTATGTTCTTGCTCTACCCCCTTTTTTCTTTTTTTTTCTTTCACACCGTACAAACTGTAGCACCCTGAACAACTCACTCCCCTGCTATTTCCAGCACTTTAGAGAAACTTTTCAACATTTCTGTTCGACACATATTTTCAGCAGTGAGGTGAAAACAATAAGTAAACAGGTAGTGAAGGGCTATTTAGAGAGCTGGTCAGTCACAGTAATAATAACAACGCAAAAAGAAAAAACCCCACACAGCACAGAACATCTATCCTATGCGCTGTAGCCACAGACAACACATGACCTCTGACAAACAGTTTTCAGAGTAATTTTAATGCTACTCTGGATTTAACTTGACTAACTGGTAGCAATTGAGCACATCTTTTTTTGTGGCAGCAGTTATCTAAAATGCTACAATAACAGCATCAAAAGTAGAATGGTGGAAGATTGGTTTTCCATTGTGCTGCTGAACTGGCATAATGCCCACTTTAAAAGCAATTCGCTGCTCATCACTGAAATCTGGCAGACACGACACTAAATGCCTTGAGGAAAAAAAAAAAAAAGGGGTCTTGAGAAGGGGGAACCACTCCAACCACCAAGCAAAGAAAAAGAAGGAGACTAAAAAAAAAAGGGAAGAAAGAAAGCAAAGAATGATGAGTCTATGTAAGAACAGAAAATTGCAAAAATAAAAAGTTTAGCACTGCATGCAGACTCAACAGGCAATACTTAATTTGCTTGAAGATTTCATCGCAGGCTTGCATTAGTAATATCAGAGCAAAACAAAAGCAAATATATATTTATGTCTGTCTATTGTTCTGATGAAGTGAAAACGTACTGAGTTACGTCAATCATTTGTCAAACACATCTTCCTAGTTTTATTTACCACTAAATATCATGAGTAAATATGTGATAATAAAACTCTTCTTTTTATACGGACATATACAATTTTTTCCCACAACTAAATACAGGTAATGATTTAGGAAGCTTTCAAAATGTCTTTTTACTGTCAATAAAACTAATTCTATTCCCATTTTCATGTTAAAAAAGGGCTTTAGAAATGAAAATTCAAATTAAAATTCTGATTATAGTGTAGTGTGACAACACCTGTATTTATAATTTTACTGTCAGCTAGCTCGTAGTGTTTAACAATAGCTTGAAGCAGAAAAGTAATTGGAATTTGTCTGTAACATGCCAGATGACAACACTGGGCACTTTGCTGTGCTAAAGCAAATTTGGTTTGATGACAAAATAACCTTAGAAAGATCGGACAGCACCCACCACCACCCAAAAGGTTAAATAAAGCTATCCCTTACCCAGGGACAAAATCTAACTATGGTAAACCAAAACAGATGAGCAGTGGCTGCAGAAACAGGGTACCCCGAGAGCTGGCTGGCCTCTCCTGAATAGGCATCTCTCAAGTCCCTCCCTGCAACATTCACCTCCCAGCACCTCTTCCAAAATGGTGCATTACTCCAATATCATCATCAATGTAATTCAGAAACACAGGAGAGAAAGGAAGCAAAGGACATCAGGCTGAGAAAAAAAGAAGTGCTGCAGTTCTGTGGTCCTCCCTGGGAATAAAAAAGGAAGCCTACAACAAAAATGTGCAATGCCACTGTGAACATGGAAGTATCATGTGTCCTGTGTTTTCACATCTCCCACACACATACACGTACTGACTGGTGTATGCTGACTGGCCAGGTCAAAATTAGGACACAAAGACACACACTTTTTAAGAAAAAGGTAAAAAAAAAAAAGGCAAAAAAGTGCTTTTCAATCTGAAGATTTCAAAACTTAAACACAAGCCACTCTCCACACACAACTTGTCTTACTGAAGTCGACAAATTAAAAGCCCATGTTTTTCATTATGCTGAAGACAGAATAAAAATAAAGAAAAGGAAGCCACATAAGAAAGAAAAACAGAATGACAGTGATGTTTTAGTTTACACTAGATATGGCAACACATACAAACTGTCAAAACTATGGAGTGAAAAAAGCTGTTATCAAGCAACTGTCAAGAGAGTCCTCTGAGATTTGGAAATCTTGTGTTTATTGTAACTACTGCACATTACACAAAGAAAGAAACATCCCTCTTCTTACCATTGCTGCTAAATATCATGCAAGAGAACCCAGACTTCTCCCTCACTGTTTAGATTAATTTTTTTTTCCTGTGCAATTCTGTGCTTGACAGCACAGGGCCCCTCCTTTTTCAGGTTTTTATTGTTTGGTCAAAGTTCAGAGAGAAACTTGAGGTTATATAAAACATTATTTCATTTTCAAGAACTGTCAACACCCATTTTATGTTGTTAACTTGTTGTCCATCATTTAAGAGTAGAACTGTTGACACCAAAATATACAGAGTAAGAATTTCTCTCTTAAAACACATACATAGGAAGAGCAAAGACAATGGAAGCAGCTATTTTACTAGACATACTAACAATTCTTGTTCATGTATTTTAACACAGTGACTAGAAATGAGTCAGTTAACTGGCAGCAGGCTACAATATTCAAAGGTTTAGTCTGAATGTATTAATGCAGATTTTAAATTGCACTTTCTGATTATAAGAAAACAACTACCCCTCAGAGAGAAATCTCCAGTATCTACAGGGTTTCAATAGAGCCTTCAGAGTATTGTTTTGAGTGACAGCCTTCTATGATAATTTCTCAACCAGTTGCAACATTTCAACCATGCTGATACCTGGTTAAAACTTGTGACTGAAAAACAGATTCCTTTTTGCTTATTGCTCTCTGTGAAATCACATTTATTATAATTTCTACACTTGAGGTTTATGTAAAAACCATCTTTATTCTGAATCACCGGTTTTACAGAACAAACATCTGATGAGGTCCCACGATTTAGCCTGAAGTTCTTGAGAAACAAGGAAGCCTGGAATGTGTTTGACAAAGAATGCTTTTACGGAATTTTGACTGCATCAGTTCTGGAGAGGGAAATGTCGAACGCAAAACCTCAATAAAGGAAGACTCAAATATTATTTGAGCACAAGAGCAAATGATCGGTTGCCCCTATGAAGTCAATGAGCCCACATGAGAGAGCAGTAATTTTATATGCCTCGAAACTGATGTTCTTTTATTCTGAATTTGTTAGGGATATCACATCATCTCTGTAGACATTCATGTAAGCTGACTTTCTAGGACCAAGCATCAGCTCCTGTTGGAGCTACCCACAGTGGCCACCACTCCGCAGACAACAAACACCACCTGGGAATCGCTGCTTTTCATCTCTGAGCACAGAATCTGATCCAGCCCAACTGCTCAAACTCATAGGGACATTTATGCATATATATATTTATTTTTAAGTCTTAAGAGCACTTCTTCAAAATGTCATAATATTTATGATCATTAGATGAGAATACTTGAACAAAAATTCAGCCTGACACATTATATTCCCACAACTACCATGACCACTTAGGTGTAATTTTATCTCCAAATATCGGTTAACCTCATATAACACAATGATTAACATATTATCTCAAAGTAAAACACAAAATTAAATGATTGAGAAACCTAACAATAATGAATCTTTCCCACAAAAAAATGCATTGTTAGCTGCATTATTTCCTAGCTTTGACTCTCAAGTACTTCCTCCTCCTGGCTTATAAGAGGAGGTACTTACCTTATAAGGCACTTACTTTTAAAGTACCATAACAATTACTGCATAAACAGCTGCAGCTTTATGTCCATTTAACACAGTCTTTTGAAAAATATATATTGATACCCGAATATAAGCTTGCACACATGCTCACACAAAACGTAAGAAACAAAACAGCACTCTGATCCTCAGAAATTTAATGACATGAAATAAAGCTATTTTCAAGACTGGCAGAGTTGTAACACTGCATAGATATGATCCATATGCTAAAAGTCTATTCAAGTACTTACTGCTCCATAAATAGAAACAGTTCTTGTCACTGTACTGCAGCAAAAAAAGAAAAACTGTATGGAAGGTTTGGTGCAGAGCAAGGGTGAATTGTTGAACTGGTCCTGGGCTTCTGCTATGATTAGGTTTGGGATTATTAAAGTTTGTAAGAAGTAATGAAGTTAGCCTGATCCATCAAGGTCTTTTCATCTTATCCAGCCTACTAAATATCCTTTCGAAGTTCAAAAAAGCACTCTGAGAGCTGTATTTTAAAAAAGTCAAGTCTGACTGAAAAGCTCATCTGCCAAATACTCTCATACTTCATATACACTTCTAAGGGTTAGAAGACAGAGGAAAAAAAAAGATGAGAGAAAAAGAGAGGGTCATTATAGCTGAAATTCAACACATTGAAGTTGGCATCATCAAAATAAAGAGCTCCTCCCATTAATCATGAAATTTAGAGTACTGGAAGATCTACCAGGCCTATTTTACTGAACAGGAAAATTCAGTACCAGAATATTGTTAAATTGAGTTAGCATTATCAGTGGAAAAAATATGCTCTATTTCCTATTATTTATGAAGCCCTGTTCTTTTCTTTCTTACCAATTACATTCCCTATCATTTCCAAAATATACAAACTCTTTTCAATCAACAGATTTCTTTATTACAGCGTACTGCATGCTTGTTACTGCCTCTTTTCTATATTGAACCCTTGATTGGACAGGTTTTTCGAATTTAACATGGACTGTGATTGCACACATCAAACAAATTAAACCTGCCAATCTCTTTTTGGAGGATATCCTTTATATGTACTATCACTGAAGAGTACCCCAAGTATATTTGCTTAGAAGAAATGGGGAAGGATGAAATATTATTACAGCAGAGTCAGAAGACATTTATTTCCCCAAGCTGTAACTGGCCCTGCATCTTCCTTTTCCGTTTTCCAGTGAATTATTTTATAACAGAAAAACATAATTTCTCACAGTCTGTTTTACAACCATCAGTCTGTTTTTCCTTTTGGAAAATAGCTAATCATCTTGCAAAAATGAGATGGCAGTAAGAGATGAATGACCCGGTAGCCCTGAAATTGATTTTACTTAGGTTAAGCAGTTGTAAATCCTGATAAAACAGTTCTTTGTAGAGTAACAGAACTAAAATGCATTGCGTTATGCAAGCCTGCTCAAAGTGAGACTCAGCTTTGCAGAGCTTTTGACTCTGCTAACACGCAACCAGCAACAGGATGAGAGAACAGTCTTAAGCTGCACAGGGGAGGTTTAGGCCAGACATTAGGAGGAATTTCTTCACAGAAAAGGTGATTAGAAAGTGGAACAGGCTGCCCAGGCCAGGGAGGTGATGGAATCACCATCCCTGGAGGTGTTTAAGAAACAACTGGACATGGCACTCAGTGCTATGGTTTAGTTGGCACAGTGGTATTTGGTCCAAGGTTGGACTTGATCATCTTGGAGGTCTTTCCCAACCTTAATGACTCTATGACCCCACAAAGATGAAAATAATGGAAAGCATTTGCTAGAAAGAGGCAGTTCAGAGATGCATTGGTTTAAAATCAAGGTCAAGTGGGAACAAGTCTAAAAACAGAAAAGCAAATAATCAAAAAGCCCCTGCAATATCAAAAAACAGAACTGAGCAACGTCAAGAAAATCTAGACAAGCCAAGGAATGTACAAAACCCACAGATTTAATCACAGATGTGATTAAATACCTGCTAGTAATGCTTGCCTAAAAGCATTCACAGTTCTTTGCACTTATTAAAGCTTAATATAAATTTCCCTTCTGCAAATGCTCATGAAACTGATATATATGTTTATCTGAAAGATACTATTGGTTTCCTGATTTATCTGAATCATCAGGGAAACATAAAAATGACAGACTATTCATGCTGCTTTTACGGCTGCTGAGCACTGAACCTTCATTCAGAAGAACAAGGTGCTACACTCAGCTTTGCCACCTCATTGCAGCATCATACCAGACCAGTTGCTGAATTCAAGCTTCATTTTTTGTCTGCAGAACAGGATGGACAGAACCTCCTCCTCAGACCTACAGCTTCTCTTGCACTACAAATTCTATAGGCAGGAATGGTCTTAAAGATTGCTTATTTGTGGTGCACCAGACCTCTAGATAGCAGCAGAATACAAATAGTAACTAGTGATGTGAAACCAGTCTTCTGAGAGCAGAGGTAAATCATATACCACATTTCCAATTTTTGTTTCAGAGATGCCTCTGCTGGCATCTGGATTTTTGATGGCATAAAATATTCCTCTTCAACTGCTGAAGATGCTCAGCTCAGAGTTGCTGTAAGTCACATGAGATACTTCAACAGTTTGAATACTATTTAAATTTGGGCAATGTTCATTCTCATCAAAAGCTCACAAGTCTTCAAGGGTGAAAGCTCTACTCTCATCTCTCAGAGACAGAGGAAAGAATACAATGGAAAACCTGGACCTGGAAACTAAGAATTTATATCTGTAGCTAGAACAGGGATTCATCTTATTTTTGTTGATACTGGTAAATTCAATTTTGATAGCAATAGTTCAACCAGGTATCTAGCACATGATAGAAGTCACCTGCACTTTTCAAATGAGATGTGCAAAACAAAGATAAAACCAAAACCAAGATTAAAAAACTGCTTCATTTCTTAAAAGTTGAATTAGAAAGCTTAAAATTAAATTTAATGAGGAATCTGCTGCCCTACCTTGCTTTCACTTGTCACAGAATTTACACCAACAATGTACTGAATGACTAGGTGTTGCTGTGATTATCATTAAAAAGACAAAAATCAGAACAGTGACGATATACCGCAAAAACCTAACAAGCTCTCTAAACATTTAGCAGTACTAATTTAGTGAATTACACACGGGTTTCTGCCTACCATGAGCAGTCTTGGTGCTCCCCACCTGCAATGAGGTTTGACGCCATCAGCCACACACCAATGGGGCACTCACTTCTAGAACAAGCCTACCATTCCTTCTGGTACAGCCTTCCTCTCCACAAGCAGTAAACCCAGCCTTTAAGGGGACACATTGGATAAGGCCTAACTTCCACACTCCAAAAGCGTGGCAGGAAAACTCAGTCTGAGGGAAATTGAGATGTTAATGCTGAAAGTTCCCAATACCCACTTTTTACAGCAATTACACCTTCAGTTAGACACCACTTTATAGACAATGAAATGGGCAGGATGCAGTAGGGCACACAACATGAATGTCACCACTGACTACATGGGAAGGAAGAACCTAAGGGTTAAGATGAATGTAAAGGTTCAGTGAAGAAATAATTTGCTAGAGATCACCCTTTTAATTCAGTAATTCAGTTTTGCCCCGAGGCTTAGAAGATGTAAGCATGCTGTGCCTAGTGAAATTGTCTCCACTAATACAAATACAGCCTTTTTCATGAGACTAAACTGTGAAGGTCTTTTGACAATACCAGCTACTATTCACAGCTATAATGGTTTTTAGAACACGTAATTCTCTACACAATCACAGGTTCAGGTGACTAACACTCCACAATTTAGATGGTAGGAACTGAGCAGGAAAATGAACTTTGGAGCATACTCAGACAAATCTATTGCTCTGCAGATGACAGACCCCCAAAGTCTTCTTAGCAATGCTTTGGATTTGTGACACTGAAGAAAATAATATTTCTGTGTTTAATTGCATTGCTTAATTGTTCTAATTAACAATTAGAACTTCATCCTCACAGAAAACTAGTATTGCTGAAATTAAATTGGTCTAAACAAAATAAACACTGAAATTATTTAAAAACATACAAATATATAGAACCAAAATCTAGAAACAAACACGAACACTCTGGGCCAATGAAAATGCCTCAGAACCAGTGCTGAGAACTGGTTAATATAATTATTTAGATTTTAGTAAATATTATGGCATTAGTTTGCTATTGGCAACTGCTTCCCAAAATCCACATTAGGCCTCTAGAAATTCTAAGTATTCTACATAGGGACTCTCAGGTACTGTGCTTACACTATGTTAGTGCAAGTCCTACATTCAAAATTATCATTCAGACACCTGAACCACAAATGTGAACCTAAGCCGGTCAAAAAAGACACAGACAGAGAGGTGAATTCCATAACGACAGTGTGACAGACACTGATGAAAATTTTGCTCAAGGCATTTAATATACACATTTAAAATGAACATAATTCCTTTGTTGTAAGAACACCATTCTGACACTGAGCTGAATAAGGAAGTTCTTTTTTATGTTAAGAAATAGCTTACACTACTGTACCAGCTAGTGCCCTTTGCATTATTACCTCTGCTTCTGCAAATGAATAAGTTCATCCAGTTCATCTTCTTGACCATTTCTTAACAAATCAGACTTTAAAATAAGAAAAGCCCAAAACAAGATGTCAAAGAAGCCGGTAAACAACATCGACATAGGTCATATATGTCAGTGATACAATTTATTCTGAGAACAAATTTACGTGAATAGCTAAGTAAAGATTTTGAGTGCAACGAGACTTGAAGTCTGATGACAAAGTCTAAGCTGTAAAATCTATGGAGACAACTGATAGATAACCACAAAAACCCACTGCAGACACTGAAGTTATTCAGGAGAACTATTCAGGAAACGTCTTGCAACTGCTGCTGTAGATACCACACGAAGACTACAGCTGCTTTGCACGCATATGTAGAAACATGTATAAGGTGAACTGTCTTTGCTAACCAGTATTCTATGATAACCTCTCTTCACTTTTATTTCTTGGTCATGGGTCTCCTGAAGGAACAAAACCAAACATTTTTGAGAGTTTAACTGTTATCTTTTAGCCACAGAAGCCACTGCAGTGTCTTTCTTCAAAAGATACAAAAAATGTCTACTTACTCAAATAAAAAGAAAAATGTTAACTAAAGCTGATTTTAAACTACTGAGAGCTGGCATGAAACAGATTCCTACCAGGTTATCACAGGAAATATTTGCTTCAGATCCAGCTGGCTACTGGTAAATCGAAGAGCAGGCTAAAGGGGTGGAACTCCAGTCTCACCCAGTGCTGGTGCCATCCATACCCAGACCCAGCTATTGATGCCTTCACTTTTCCCCAGATTAGCAGCTGCTATCTGGACACTGAGGTGTATCTACTGCTTTCCCAAAGGATTTCTAGAAAGGGAAACAGATGACTGTTTCACACAGAGCACTGTAAAATATTTTCGAAATGATGGAATAAGTAATAATTTTTTTCTGTGCATAGATTACATTAAAAGCCTATGCAACATTTTTCAAAAATAATACAAGAATCCCTGTTGAAAGCTACTGTGTAAATACTATTCTTTTGCATTAAACTATGCACAAACTGGAAAAATTTATTATGAAATGTGAATTTAACCACTTTGCGAACACCAAATATTCACAATGTTAACTTCCAGGACACTTACATCTTAGCAAGTACAGGGAAATCACAGATTTACTTTCAAAGATAATGGTATGGGGAGAGATAGAAGGAGTTTGCGTAAAAATTTATTCTGCTGATATTTCTATTGACTTTCAACTAGAAGATTCTCTGCAGCTTCTCATACATTATAAGAAGGTGTCAGTTAATAAAACAGAAGGAAAAGCTTTAAGAAGCATATTTTATTATTGTGAACGCTGCAGGAAAACACTGCAATCCAATAACCTGGCAGGAACAACTTCCTAACAATGCACTGCCATATCTACGTGCCCCATCCCTGGCAGTGTTCAAGGCCAGGCTGGACGGGGATCTGAGCAATCTGATCGAGTGGGTGGCATCTCTGCCCATGCTGGGGGGTTGAAATGAGGTGATCTTTAGGGTCCCTTCCAACCCAAGCCAGTCTGTGATTCTGTGACAATACATAGGCTCCAGTGCCTTGGTATTTCCGAGTTCTGGGATCTACAGACACCAACTGATCAGCTGCATACAAATATCTCAGTGCAGGAGCTAAACTGACCAGTAAGGACTTAGACAGTACCAAGAACAGCGTATCAGTGAAATGATAACAATTTGATTTTTTTGCTCTCCACCTTTAATGTATATGCAAACTTGTGGAACTTGCTTTCAGAAATCAGGTATCTCACACTAACAAATTATGCACCGATGACCTTTGGAGATGCTAAAGGTACAGTCACAATCATGCATTTTAAAAAAACCCTTCTTTTCACGATAATGGATGAATGTACAAAATTAAATGAGGCTTGCAATATAATCAGCGTGGTTGGCTGCTTTAATACATTCCATTTCAATTTAAAATCACCACAAGCCAAGAGTGACGAATTTAATTTGATCAGTTGTTCATGAAAAACACTGAAAAGAGATGTAAGCACACCTATCAACAGCTGGTAACATGGCCTGCTTCCAAAGTCAATTAATCAGTTTTTACAGAACCAGAAACTCTTGAAATATTCAAAATCAGTTAAAGCCACATACTGTTAGGAGAGTGGAAAGGAATTCTCTTAGTAAGAGCATCTTACACATCAAGTTATTGCTTAAACACACAAAAGCCAGAATATTCAAATAGAAAGGCCAAATCTCTAACAAAAAAGTGCAGTCAGGTGGTCGACTAACAGCAATAACCCATTATAACTCCACTTCAAAGGTTTGACTGCTCTTTATGATATTTTTCAACTGTAGTTCATATTCAACTGCGTTTTATGAGTTCTTGCTAATATTAAATATGCATATTTGGCTGCAATAGAATAAGTACACAGATTACTAGTAACTTTGTATAAAGCCTGTCATACACAAAGAATACACACTTTCAAAAGCAGAATAAGCTCCCATGTAATTAAAAATACAAAAATTCATTACTTCCCACTCAAAAAATACTGAGAACAATGTTGTCTTATCTATCACATCTGTCATGCTTGCCATGCTCTAACTTTGTGAATTTTGGTCCTGGAGGCCCCACAGATCTTGCTGGCTGAGAAAATTTTTCCGGAAGCTACTGAAACCAGTTCTGATTAATGCGACTGAAACTAACTTACAAATGGAACAGCACCGTACCAGACTGCATCCATTCAGTCATTAATTAGCATCTGCATGAGAGGAAATTTTTGAAAGAGTTTCAAATCCAGCAGAATTACTCAAAACACAGCTTTGATTGTAAGAGGAGACGGCCGGTAGACAAGCCTTTTCTGGAGAATGATGATCTTGTGTTTCAGCACATCAGTGCCATTGGAAGACTTGGAATTCAACTGCCATTTACTTACTCAAATCATTACCATCACCCATTTGAGGAAATGACTTTCCCATAACATCAGGCATAAGGACAACATACACAAAAGTAAAACAAGACACCTGAAAAGAAATTGCTCTGTCAAAAACAGTCACTGAAACAGCAGAGATGACAACAGACTAAAGCATCTGCTGCTGGCACAGAAGATCAGCTATAAACAAAAGAGAAATGCCATTTGTGATCTAGTTTTGGATGAGGCATGTGACCAAAATTAAACACTGTCTTTTTGCTTTGCTTATAACAAAATCCCACAACCTTGGTAAAAGAACAACCCCCACATGAGACATTTAATCCAAAAAGGCTTAAAATATAAACAGAAAAATATATATTTAATAAACAATTGCCCAGCTTATTAATGACCTTTTGTTCAAGTATTTGATAACAGGTAGCTTTTTCCCAGTTTAAGCTGTAGACTGTGAGCTACATATCAACTCTGTAGCAGCACAATTTTTTTGATCATGAGCTTTTGTTACATTCTCAAAGGTATGAGGTGTAACTCACCATCATTTTTCACATTCATCTACCTTCCACACATTTTACAGTTTAGGAGGCAAAGCAGATCCCCAAAACACCAGGGGAAAAAAAAAAGATTAAGATGAAAGTGTATCTTCTTCTATCTGGAAGGTAGAAAGTACTGAATTACTGAAGTACTGAAACAAACCCCATTTAATGAAATGCTGCTCACCCTTAAGTAAATGCTTATCTGACTGTGAGGAGCAAACAAATGTATAATTCTTAGCGATACATGTAATTCCAGAAAAAAATTCCACAGATCATGGCTGCTTAGATACATTTCTGGGATGGGTGACCAACACAGGATTTTTTCTGACTGTGTGCAGAGGAATCTTTCATCATCCTCTAGAAAAACATAATCAAATTATGCAGTAGTTGCTTGCAGTGGACCCATATCTATAGATACATCTAGAGGTAAGCAGCATCTGTGTATTAAAATGGAAGAAACTGCCAACAGAGTGTTTCTCCTGAATACACCCACATGATTTACAGAAATTAAGAAAAAAATTTATTTCCCTTCCTTCTTAAACTTTAAATTACCTCTTTTTTCCCTGTCAGACTAGTCCTGCTGAGCATTATAGAGTCATACTTCCTCAGAAAACAGCTCACTTTGTGACTCATTGATGCTACAGTCACCTGCAGTCCAGCAGCATGACCTTCTGGGACCAGGAACATCCAATCCCTGATGGTTACAGATGTTGGTTTACAGACTCTGTAAGCTACCAGGGCAAAGGATGGGCGAGAACCACCCCAGCACACACTGAATGAGGAACATCTTTCCTCTGTTACACAACAGAGACTGTGTGACCAGAGCTGAAATACTATCTCTTGTCATGGTGCTGCACACCGAGTGCAGGGGAACACTTCCAGCTATGGTCATGTAAACAGGTATGAGATTAAACCATTTCTGGCAAACTTAACTTACTGGTCCCTAATTTAATTAGACTTTATCAAAGATGAAGGAATCCAAGAAATAATTAGTCATTCACATGGAAAGTTACTAAATAACTCAAGTTCTACTGCTGGTGAAGCTTATACCCTCTTCAGGAAAGCAAGCTGGGCTGACTTCTGAAAAGTAATCTTTTCCCAAAGTAAGGGAGACAAACTACTCCCCGCCACCTTTACCCTGCAATGCTGGAGAAAAAGCAGTTGAGAAAATGAAGAATCACCACAGTTCAGCACTTGGGAACATCACCCCTATTCTAACCTACTGTACAGTAGCTTTAAGAAATACGTTATTCTGTTTTAACACATTGGCCAATGTAAAAAGAAAATGAACACCAAAAATTTAAACTTTTTTTAAACAATTTTTCCTGTTTCTCCCTGTGCACTCCTCCCAAATCCTCCCAATTCTTCACAAGACACTAAAGTGGGTAAAATACATACCTGCAGCTATTCTGATACAGTCACCAAAATTCTTTCTTTTCAAAGACCCCCCCCACCCACATGATCTACTAGAGTCTGTATCCTCTATCCTGCCCTTCAAGAGCACATGAGAAGAGCCATTCTGAACCAGTGAGATCACAGGCTCAGCTGCCACTAATACATCCAGGGCACAGCCATATCTGTCCCACTGATGCAACCAGCTCCACTATCAGGATGCCCATAGGTTTATTTTCTTTCTCCCCTCCCCACTCCCCCGAGGGAAGCATGTCTGCTCATCATCTCCTATTTGTGAAGTCAGCAAACCTGAACAGGGAATACACGAGATTTGCATTCAGCAGAACAATGGATGTGAAACAAGGAAGCAGGTTACTTGGGCACCACAACATTAAGTACTTTCTGACAAAAGACTGCATTAGCAGATGACAGGAGACTGAACACACAGGAAACAAAATGCTTTGTAGATTTTTCTGTCCGTGATGTTGCAGTTGATCTGGAAGAGAATGTGCAGAGTCCCTCAGGCAGAGATAGCCTTTGATCTCAGTGTACTAACTTGATACACTTACAAATCTGTGAGTGCCTTTTGTCTTCTGCCCTCCCTAAAGAGGGTCTACAAGTAAAATAATGGATTATCTGAGGCTGCTCTGCCATAAGAAAATATATTTTAAAGGCCCTCCTAAAGTCAACTTTGTAAATGTATATTTTCCTTTTTCATGCTTGACATTCAAGCAGAAGGAAGAAAGATTATGTGCTATGATCTGTGGAATATTAAACTCCTCCCCATGATAACTTTGTCTGGAGTTATCAGAATCCCTGTATTTACTAAATATGAAAAAGCAGAGGTTGATGGAGTTGGCTTTTAACTGCTAGAATCTTTTGTGGGTAAAAAATAGCTATTAATAGATAACAACTGTTCACCTTGAAGATTGCAAATTAATTTTCAAATGACCCAATACAAAAAGTTTTGTCTCTAGATTTGTCCCTTCAAAAAATAGTACCAGTGTAAAACTATAACCTCTGCTTCTCTACAAATAATCACAAAACATCAGCCTGCTCCTGTGACAGAAGCCAGAACTCCATTCTGAAAATGATTTTTAACTGGCTGGTTTGCAGGCCTCAAGACAGGCTTTTCTACACAAGTGATGGAAGTTACAGAGTTTCACCTTCTCATGATGAGATGCCTTCTCCAGAGTCTATAAAATTTGCTATGCCCACTTTAAAAGTAGGTTATTCTGGGATGTAGAAATCCTTTATTTCAGAACACACTTTTCTCACTTGGCTTCAGTCAACAGAGGTTGTAACTGGAGAAGGATAAAGAGAACTACTTTCATGTTACTTTTTATTATTTGGTGAAAAACCTCGAGGTGACTGGAGTGCTCTACACATCAATTTCCCACACTTGGCATCTAATATGGTAACATTTCCTTGGTACAATTTTTCCAGTAATACTGCTGTGAAGATCTGAAGCAGTCACCACCCTGGACCTCCTTTATAACCAGCAAACAAGGAAGCATTTCTCATGTGTGATCCATACCAGCCTAGTACAGATGAGATCAGCTGAGTCCTGCCCTAGAACTGCTGAATTCTCCCCAAAATACAGAGGACCACAGCCTGATAAACTCACATACAAATGTTTGAACTTTTAGACCTTTAAGCCAGTGGTGATGAAGTGCACTTCTTTGCAGAGAATATTCTCCACCAGTGATATTTGGTGTGGAATGCCTGCTTTGTCTTACCTAGACAGAAGGAGAACAGCAAAGCCCCATCTCACACAGTATTTACAGACTCAACTATCTACATAACAAGGTAAGAAGTGTGTGCACAATAAGCTGAACACGAACCAGCAACAGGCACTTGCAGGAAGAAGACAACAGCACCCAGGGCTGCATCAGCCAGAGCATCACCAGCAGGTGCAGGGAGGTGACCCTTCTCCTTTGCTCAGCCCTGAAGAGAAACATCTGGAGTGCTGGGTCCAGTGTCTTTTATTAAAAGCAATCAGTCTATTAGCTGAAAGATAAGGGTGGCTTCTTAATATGAAAGGCCCATCACTGGGGTAGTTTATATAATAATTATAATTGGGATATATTGCTCTATAGAGCTTTGTTTCCTAATGGAATGTCTGTTTGATCTTCAGGCATTCCTTGGGCTTCTCTTGTCTAGGCACACTTGAGGACACAAAGTACCCATGTTGTTAGAAAATTTTAAATGTAAAAATTTATGTGTAAGTTCAACAGTACTTTTTTCTTGAGTGCTGTTTGTCATTCCCAGTTTGAAAAGAACTCAATTTTTAAAATCAAAGTATATATACCAACTTGAATAATGCTAAGAACATGGTTTATCATAATAATGGCCTTTAAAAATGCGCTATTCAACAGAAATACTGGCCTACTCCAGACATTTCAAAAACATCAGCTTGCAAGTGTTGAAGAAACTTCCCAAGAAGGATGTACTCCATCTGTAGAAGTGCTGGTTTCTGCAAAGAGAGATTTCCTCCCAAATCATATTTTATGTTTAGAAGGACAGTAAGAAGCCCCTTCTTTGACACATACTTTTCCAGAGTCCTCACTGTAGACATCCAGAACAAGATGATACAAAATTATATTTTCAAGCCAATATATAGTCTATTCCAGTTTCTACCCAATATCAAGTCTAGAATTCTTTTAGAGATGACTAATGCCAGTTTAAGGCTGTGCCCACGATTGTGCAACAGTTTCCAGTAACACACACATAGAGATCTTATTTAACAATTCCCTAATTGATAAGAACTTCTCACAGGGAAATCCAGTTTACGGAGCTCCTACTGGAAAGGTGGGACCTAATTTTAAGCACTCTGGATTCAAACAACCCATAAAAATAAAGGCTACATTTTGCAATGAACTATTTGACTGTCCAAGTGTACTGTAAATTAGTTTAATTTATTGTTGCCTCTACAAAATCCTTCAACATTTCTGTTCCTCAGAGCTCTCGCCCACATTTTCTATATTGAGAATTTTGGGATTGTTTTTTGTCAAATTCACTTCACACATCTATTCTGTTATGTCTTTATTATTATTTTGCACTAATGCTCTTTCCTCACGTAGTTCAAAACAAGCATTTCTCACTTCCCGTACAAATACAACCTCTTTAACAAAAAATTCCACATGTGGTAACCTAATAAAATGTTACCTTAGTATTAATATTTTGTTGGGCCTTTAATTACAATACCAACACAGTGCCATGGATTGGGACAGGACAACTGGAAGTTCTTTACCTGTTTCTTAAGAATCAAAGACCAAATTAATAACCCACAGCTCTTTCCTTCCCCATGAAAGAGTTGACTTTTTGTAGCTATACTACAAAAAAATCCTCAAGAACTCAAATCCCCTCAAAGTGAAACATAATTTTTGAAGCATAATGCTGAACCACCAATATTATTTCTAGAGTCAGGATAGAGGCACATGGACAAGTAACTGCAATGCACCCTAAAGCATGAATGTGTAATGTAAGGCTTTACCACACCGTAAAGGGTAAATATACTGGGGTAATCTGTGGTTATATCTTATCCTTTCCTTTATCCTCATGAAACTTCTGCAAAGTCTGAGTGTACTCTCACCTTCCTTTCACATCTATTTTTTTGGTAAAGGATGCTGACCCAAGAGCAGCCAAGGGCTTTCATAACAGTAAAGCACCAGTGCCCCAATGTCTGGAAGGACATGGGTCTAAAACATGCAGCAGGTGACAATGGATACTGATGGTAGCAGGAAACTGAAAGCTATTTCCAAAGGATCTCTGAACTGCCCTTACTTTATTAAGTAAAAAAAGTGCGAAGATGAGGCTCCTAAAAGCCTCATCTTTCTCAAGAAATCTATTTAAATGATCATATTTCCCCTCTAAAAAGCTATTAATAGAACTGGAAGAAGGAAAACCAGAATGCACTAAAGGGAACTTACAGGAAAGATGAAGAGAGACTATTTTACAAGACCATGTAGTGACAGGACAAAGGGAAATAGGTTCAAACTCAGAGGGCAAATTTAAATTAGATATTAGGAAGAAATGCTTTACTGTGAGGTTGTTGAGGCACTGGCACAGGTTGCCCAGAGAAGTTGTGGATGCCCCATCCCTGGAAGTATTTAAGGCCAGCCTGAGTGACCAGCCTGGTCTAGTGGAAGGTTCCCTGCCCATGGCAGTGAAGCTGGAGCTAGGTGATCTTCAAGGTCCTTCCAACCCAAACCATTCTATGAATCTGTGCTGGAGGAGCTGAGGACCTACATGAGTGGGAGAGTGGTTTTTGCCAGGGCAGCAGAGAAGCATTGAGAGCAGCAGCCAGATACATCAGAGCTGCCCCAAAACCCACAGACACCACAGGCAAAAGTGGGTCCTGGAGGCTCAGACTGAAGCAAAGCATATTTGTTTCCTTTATGGGTCAGTGCAGCATTAGTAGTCACTTGCAGGACAGAGAACACATGTATGTATGAAAAATTGCTAGTGTTAAATGCCTTAACAGAACAAAAATTATACTTTTTGGTATTTGGTAGATAATACTGACATGTTCATGTGTTAATAGACTAAATACTGAAATAAAATGTATGTTTTGTCTAAATAAGAGCTCCTGCCTGAATAATTATCTTCAAATTCAAAATTCACCAAAACAACACAATAGAACCAAAAGGAAGCAAAGTCTTCAGATAATATTCAAAAGTCCAAGAAGACACAGACAATTCATTGTAATTTCTGAATTTTATTGCAGCTCCTCTTTTCTTTGGAAAAACTGGAAAATATTTTAAAGTTGTGTCCAGGTCAGCTTTATGGCTGCTTCCATCACTGTGGTATCTGAAATAGGGCTTAAACTGGGAAACAGCTAATAAATCTTTGGAGAACAAAAATGGAAAAAACAGAAATAGTGTTTTTAAACTTGCATACAGACTTTCAGAAACTAAACCTTCAAATTAGAACCACTTCTCCTTTCTCTTTTGTGTTAGATTGTGTCATGAGAAGGGCAACAAAGCTGGTGAAGGATCTGTGCATGAACTCCTTACCAGGAGCAGCTGAGAGAGCTGGGGGTGTTAAGCCTGGAGAAAAGGAGGCTCATTGCTCTCTACAACTCCCCGAAAGGAGCATGTAGCCAGGTGAGGGTTGGCCTCTCCTCCCAGGTAAGCAGCAACAGAACAAGGGGAAATGGCCTCAAGTTGCACCAGAGGAGGTTCAGGTTGAACGTTAGGAAAAATTTCTTCACTTAAAGAGTGGTTAAACACTGGAATGGGATGTCCAAGGATATGGTGGAGTCACCCTTCTCAAGAGTGTACAAAAAATACATGGCACTTGTTTTCTAACAAGAAGCTACAGTTTAGATCTCTTAAGTAATATTCAAAGGAACTGAATTATGTCACAAGTTATCATGCCATTGCATAAATGATAATAAATTTCAAACCCATTAATTCCTGTACAATACAAAACTTAAAGTCCCTTTAATGCTTTCTTGCCCTCCACCATGGCTTGGTTAACAGAATCTCAAATTAAAATATTAATCTGACAAATGTGCTATTGTTAATTTATGGAACATATATTGTCACATAAGAAATATAGAACAATACCATAACTAGCTAAATGTTTTAATTCCAAGTCTGTAAAATTCTATTAATGTCAAATATTATTTGTTTTTATAACATAAATAAACTAGCTTAGGCTGTCACTCACTTCTTTTTATTCATTTTTTGTTTTGTCTTACTGCATGCATCTCTCACAAAGTGAAAAATGTCTATTTAAAGATAAGTGGAAATACTACAGTACGTAACGTTTTCATGTCAAAACAATTACATTATTATATTCTGAGTTAAATACTATAAGATAGGAAAACATTTTGATATGCATTTAACAGTTGTAATCCTTGCAAGATCAAATCAACTTCTTCCAAACCTATTTCTGCCAGATAACAAGAAAGAGCTCCCTAACCTGACCAGCTGTCCCTTGTACCCATCTTGGTCCCCTCGCAGAAGAGGGATGAGCCAGGACAGAACATCCTTCTGTAAATTTTTTTTTTAAAGGCTGAACCATGTTTTGGCCTGTCACAGATGACAGATGACTAATCTGTTCTCAAAAGCCAATCACATTAGACTGAAACACGAAATTTGGCAGTTGGATTGTTAGAATGAGATCAACCTCAAAATAACTACCAAGGTCACCAAACAAGTGTGGCTTTGCTTAGAGAGGGACTTGAAAACTGCAAGCGGAGGCTCTGCCCACGAGACAAAGAGGTATTTATTTTATGGTATATGTACTCTAAACACTATCTTTTGCATTCCTTATTTTCAAGGCAGCAACACCCATGGCTTCAAGTGCTCAATTGCCCCTGCTCCTCCAGAAATACATCTATTGGGATAGGCTGATACCACCACAATTTTCTGATGTAGAGATGGCAAAAATGTAATACACCTTTATGGAAGACAGCATTTTTTTATTTAAATAAACCAAATTTAAGCTGCATTTAGACAATTATTTGTCTTGTGCTGCATTTTTATACATATATCATGCAGCATTTTTGTGTCCCCTATGGAATAAAACAAAAATTTTCCATTATGCTATTCTCTACATGGCTTACTTGTCCCTAATAAAGAGAAGAGATAATCTCCATCCATTTTTTTAGAGAAGAGAGCATAACTATATTTTCATAATGTATTTGATAGAAATCCTTTGTTTGTTGAGTATACAGAAAGATATTTCAAAAGAAATGTCTCCTGTGCAGTTATTATATTTCAGTGAGTATAATAATTAACATAATTTTATTTGCAGCAATAATTTAAATCTTGGAGATTAAATAAGGCTCCTGTTTTCACAAATAATGAATCCATGTGCTTCTTTTAATGGTCAGTGTAATTTAAATGGGTTTGGAGACAATTTCTCTTTAGGACTCACATACTTAGGAGATATGAGTTGAGGTGATTACATTTAACATCAAGAAGATGACATCTTCATATCAACTGCAAACCCAGGCCAAGTTTGGGAGCTAAGAATAGCTCTTGGCAAGTATACAATAAAACAGTTGCCTTATGTAACAAGCACAGAAAAATTACACTCTGATACATGTGCAACGCAGTATTAAGTCTTGAGGTGTTCCAAAGAAATTTCAGTATTTCCGTGCCCTCCTTTCTTCAAGTCTCTTTTTCACCATTTCCCTTCTGACATAGATTACAATTTTCTTCTTTTTTATTAGTATCACAACTAATCATCACTTTTTAAAAATTATCCATTTCATACTAATTCTGCTTTCTGTTACTGAAAGTATATTTCTTCTTGGTGATTTTAATACTGTGACATAATAAATAAATGCTTGCTGTGATAATGCATGTGAGAGAAAGCTTTGTATCTCTGATACCATTTTGATGGCAGTGTTACAGAATGAAAAAAGACCACCAAATCTAACACATTTACACTACTCTTTTCATTCAAACTACTAAAGGTAGCACACAATATATTTAACATATAGAAGAAAAAAAGTTACTATCTTCTTTTAATACAACACTAGGACAAATGAACTATTGATTGTCCTGAACATTAATTCTACTCTTTTATAACATGCAGTAAACTACTTTTGGTTTCAAACTGCCTGATTAGACAAATTTATAATCAAGAATGTGCAATAGTAAGTAACAAAACAACACAGAGACATAAGTTCATACCAATACAGGAAAACAATTTTTTCAAAAGTAGTTTTACGCAATAAAAGAAATCTTTGGACCATGAGAAATCAGCTGCATTCCCTTTATATTTTGTGAAGTCAAGCTTTCACTCAACATATACATGGCCATAAACAAACTTTCTCAAATATCTTTACAGCTGACACCCCAGGACAACACCAAACACCCGAACCAGACACCCTCAACCAGAATACAAGCTATGTTATAAAGGTGTTCCCTCAAACCACACAACTTTCTGGATGTTCGGCTACAGAGTCTTTCATTTTAAAGACATGAGGTATCAATGGCAAAAATTAGGAGTCTCTAAATTTGCAGGCAACACAGTTGAGTTCTCCAACCTCCTATCAAGGCAAGTCACAATTACAGTAGCCCTTCCACAACCCTGTCCAAGCATACTGCCTGTGAAGAAGGGGGAAAAAGCGTGCTGGTGTGAAGTACAACACTGCACACCATCTTCAGTAGGTCACTGGTCTTTTAAATAATCTCTAGTGAACAAATAAGATTTCAGAAAGTTTTTAGTAGATAATTACACTTCCTGATTTTGTAATTAGTGGAACTACATGTAATTACATAATAATTATGACGGTAATTACGTAATTAAGATGTATAATTATGTAGTAAAAAACATTATGGAAATAAAAGCCATCAACTGTATAAGCACAATACATTTTTAAAAATAAATTCTGTATCATCTGTTTAAAGCTACCATTTTCCTCAAAATATCAAAGTGATTATAAGCCATCACTGGCAAGTTCTAAAATACATTTCTTATGAGACTTAAAAATCATACAGATAATTGTATCTTTTTAAAAATCTCTTTAAGCCTTAGCTTTACATTATCTTTCTGATGTCTAGGCAGACATATACTGAATGCACTTTACAGAGTTAAACTGTTTACATTTTTATTTCCAATTTCTACTAAAATAATTTTTTTAGAAGTAGCATTGATGTCAGAATTATGGTATCTAAAACACAGGAATTTATAACTTTTTTTAGTACCATCAGATCCATAAAACTTTTCGGTCTTCTAAAAGGAAAAACATGCTTGTCTTGCACTTTTCTCTACAGAAAAGAGCAAACTGCTGTGAGAAGCTGTAGTGACTAAAATGCCATCATTTCTGACTTGCAGTGAAGAGCAGCAGAACTGACCCCATAAAAAAACAAACCCCAAACTTTACCAAGGAAATGAAAACAGAAAGACAAAGGTCTCCATAATAAAAAAAGCCAGTGTTTCAGACAGAAAAGAAACAGTGAAGAAAAAACTGTTTCAGAAATATTTTCTGTTTAGCGAAACTCTCAAGAGAACTGATAAAGGAGAAGGCAGATGACACCAGAGAGATGATGCCATTGCATGGGTTAGAGATAACGAGTTGACCTGCACATATTCACACTTCAGCAGGAAAAAACATCCTGAAGTACAAATGAGAAGCTATTTCTGTTGGCTTTTTTCCGCCAACAAAAAAACCCTCCATGGTCAAATAACCATTCCAGTTTATGAGGAGTCAGAAATTAGCTAAGCCACTACTTCATCCCATCTGCAACATCAATACAATGTGCAAGGGAAAAAAGTCTTCATTAATCAAAACCCTTCCCTTAGTGGTCTGAACCACAGTAAATGCACTCTTCTCATGCTACAGATTTTCCACATTGTAGATGTGTTTTAACTGTTTTAACTTGTTATTTCTATTTATTTCCTTCACAAGTAGAGAAAGTAACTCCAAGAGAAGGGCACCAACCCATTATATTTTGTGATCAGAGAAAGGGTTATAGAAATGTGCAGTGTTAATGGTGTTTATTTAGATTGTGTAGGTTTAACAAAAAGATAGCATGAACAGAAAAAGAATGGAGAAAACATTACACTTAAGATCTTAGAAGTGTCCAATAACAATAAAAAAAGGCATGATCATTAGGGGAAGACAACCTAGGATTTAAATATAATCTAACTACCCATATATTACATCAAAAGGCTCCAAAACCCTATTGCAAATAATGTTCAGTATGTTCCGCTTTAAAAAAAAAAGTTAGATTTAAAAATACTCAAGAAATACTGACTCAAATTTAAAAAAAACGTTCACAAGTCTTTCTCTTCCAAACAACACATTAAGGAAAAATGAACAAGTGCTTTTGAAGAAAGATTCAGATTAAATTATTGAAAATTATTATTTTACAGTCTCTTCAAAACAACATGATTGGAAGACAAAGTACTTGACAGCAAATGTGCAGAGAAGCTTTTGTTTGCTTGGATGTGGAGATCACTACAGTGAACTAAAGTCTTAGTGATGGTGCCTAGAGATATGATGCCATCAGAAATGTTTTTTTAATTGAACTGTTCCTTCTGAAAAGGGACAGACCAGGTTTCAGCTGCTGCCATCTTACTAATAAATGCACATACACAGATACAAGTATACAATCTCTCCTTATTGTCCACTGGAGTGCACATGCAGAAAACTGTATCCCCTCTCTTAAGTACTGCAACAAGTACTTTGCTGTAGTCTTCTGTCTATATTGATAAAAATGTGGAAAATGGTTCTGATTTACAAAAGTCTTGTACAAAAAAAATCACTTCCATCTGCTACTTGACACACCAAATTAAGAACATACTGAGGATAAACCCTCACCACTGAACTGACAGGATCCACACAAATATTCAGAGTTGATTTTTTTTTAACATCTAGGTCTAACAGCCCAGAAGAGTTTCTTTTTTCCCAACATAATTTTTCAGTTTATTCATCCATAAAGTAAACTAGGGATTTTCGATGTTTTCATGGAAGGGAGGAGTGAGGTGCACACAAAAAGCTGTAATAAAAGCATGAAAACATCCTTTGAATATGCATTTGGTTTTACAAAACCGCAGCCTGCAAAGTGTATGATCAAAACAATTACATTCTATTTCCACAAAGTGGCATATACTTCAAAGATGTAGGTCTCCCTGACACACAGGAATATTTAACTGCTTTTCCCAAAGTTATCTTCCTCCCATCCTCATTTTCTTCTGTTTATCCATTAAGAGGATATGCTGAGACTCCTCAGAATCAAACCTCCATGGGTCGTATTCTGGGAAAGAAACCACCACAGCAGATTTGCAATCTCTGTCTCTGAAATACTTAAATGTCTTGCAAATAACATTTGGGACCTTCCCTCTCAAAGAAATGTGACAGTCAAAGGGCAGTAGCTTCCAGTCCCTTTCTACAGTATGGAACAGAAAAAAAATTCTATGACCAGAATCCTATTTCTCCAAACAGATCACAGTACCATAAACAGCCTCAGTGATACTAGTGCATTGTGAGTAAGTAGATTGCAGCATCCTTATATTCTATTTGATGTCAGATGATGTCAGGGGAAACTAAACTGGAGACATCTGTGCAAGGCACAGTAGTTGTAGTGACTTTATGGGGGCTCCATTTCTCTTCACTTACAGAAGTTTTCATTTTACTGTAGTCGAAGCAAAATGAAAACAGTAATATCTTTGAATATTTAACAATACCAATGTTTGAATGGAATAATGAGATAAAGATTACTCCACTCTATTTTGATCTCCTGATGACATAGCCATAAAAATACATTGATTTCCATTCTGAAGTTAAGGCACACAGAGTGAGCATACTCATGTATTTGAGCCTCAAATGAGCAAAATCACTGACAGTTGGCCTATCCTTTTCCATCTATATGAAGAGAGGATGCTACTTACTTTACTACTCCTGCTGCTTTTTACTGCTCTGCTTGCTCACCTAAGCAGCAATGTCTGATTAAACCCACAGTCCAGCTTCAAAAAACTGTCAGAAAGCACTGAAAACATGCTGAGTATGTTGCTACTCACAATAGAGCATTTTTTCCCTTTTCAGATTAAAAAAATAATTGAGAACAAACAGGCTTTCTATTACTACTGGTATCTTAAATTATGGCTTTGGACATAACAATATTAAAAATTAAACTGTTTTTTAAGCTAATACTAACTGTGCAACAGTTCCTAATTTAGAAACACAGCCCAGAATTTTCAGAATTTCACTTTTTGTAGTATAACAACTAAGAACCTTGCAATGTTAACCTATTAAATTATATCATCATAACAGACCTTAAACTTCCAGATGAAAGGAAACATTCATTTGGAGGATAAATCCTAGTATTAATAATAGGACAAAAGACCCATAACTAAATCATCCAAATATTCCTGGGTGGTATAATTGACAGCTAACCTTACCAGCCACTGAAACAAGAAAACATCACATAGACCAGTCAGCTTATTCTTTATTCTTACAGGAAAAAGATGGAAAAATAACTATCTAATGATTTCAGTAGATCCCAAATAAAACATGAGTGAACAATGTTGTAATCACCACACTGGTATAAGTAAGCAGACGAAGTGTCTGCAAAACATATTAATTAACCCTTTTGCTGTATTTCTCTTTGGTAGGCCTAACCTACTGAAGGTCTATAAAAAATGAAAAAAAAACCCAAGGAAACAAACAAAAACAAACACCAACATACAGAGAAGTGGAAAACTCTCCTGCTGTTTCTCCACAAAACAGAAGCTGAAAGAGACTTAGAATACAGCACTGCAAATTTTAAATACATAAAGCTCTCTAAGAGAACAGTATTTCACCCATCGTGCACAGAATAAGCTTCAGAAAGCAAAATTCACCTCAGATATCAAGATCGGCTCCCTACAGTAAGTACAGTGAGAACACCAAACACTACAAAACACTGTACAACTTGCCAAGCTGCAGAACCTACATTGCCAGAGGATTTTTAAATTTAGCCCATCTGTAAAAAGCAGGCTGTGGTATTGATCCTCTAGCAGGGAAAGGAAGCAGCTTGGATATCTTTTTGAACTCCCACTGATTTCACAATTATTATTTTAGATTCCATTTCAATAAATAGTATGGGCCTTCAGTATAAATAGCTGAACAAACAAAACCTGCTCTGTAATTAAGATTCTGTATTTTGAAGAGGCAAGAACAGAAAATGCAACTGAACTAGTAGTGAAATCACAAGGTTCTGAATGAGACAAGACATGAATTCTTTCAAACTACACTGGAAAACAGATTTATATCTTCAATCTCTAGCCATCAAAACTTTTTTGTTTTTATAGAAGAATAATACTTCTACAATACAAGATAAATAACAACTAAAGCTGCTAATAGGAATAAACAGAATTGACAAAAAAAACAACCGGTGTTTAAAAATTCAGGAAAAATGGCAATAAGAGGTAGAAACAAGAAAAGTCCACGCAATTTGGGCTTCAAGAAACAACAACCCAAAGCAAAAGATCTCCCCAAACCAAAATCAAAACAACAGTTAAGCAGTGGTTTAGTCACATAAAAAGAGGAGACTGAAAATATCAGACATACAAATCTACGTTTAAATTTTGCCACCATTTTTGATAAAGGCATGGATCACAGATCAAAACCAAAATGGCTTGTGAATGATGGCATGGAAACAAAATCTTTTTAGTTACAAGGGAAAATAAACTAGCTTAATGTTACAAAGGGGAGTTCACTAGATTTCCATTTCAGACCTACAACAAAAATGGTACATGCAAATCATTTAATCCTACGCAGTTTAACATGAAATGTATCATATCAGTAAAACATGTTACTAGAAGACAGAGGACACTGGTATCTTTAAAATAAATTTGTGGCACAAATAGCCACGGATAATTATTGTCAAATTCTGCACATACTGTAGAAAGTTATCTTCCTCCCAAAAGAGATATTTCAAATGGGACAGAATTATACATAGGTTTACCACACCCACATAGCCAATTGCTTTGAATCAATTGTCAATGGAAAATTAAGACATTTAATTTATCTGGCCTTGACTCCTGCTGCAACACCAAGACTGAAAACACTGGCTCGCTGAAGAAGATAATACAATAATTTTCAAACAGCTACGAAAAAGAGAAAAATACACCATGCTGAAAGGTTAACTGTCCAAGAGAAAAAAGTCCTACTAGAATTCTTACAATTCCTTACGAATTACTCTGAAAACTAATTTTATTGAACTTAGCGGTCAGGGTCCAAGAAATATTTTCCCATTAAAGCAGAAGGTGGTAAATTATGTGAATTCAGAAGCCACCATACTATTTTTCAGAGAGAATTTATTAACCTTGAAGTCTAATATTACAAATATGATTAAGTAGTCTAAAATTAATGAAAACAGGAAAATTAAGTAAAACAAGTGGCATGAACCTGAGCTATGAGTAAACCCATGATTCTGAAATGACAGGAGGAAAAGAAACCCCCTCAAACCTCAGGATTTTTATCCTTACTTCACTACACGTTAATGATATGAACAGCTATGAACAGGATGTTTGTGGCTCAAGAAAGCACCAGAAGATGTAACTCTAGCAAATTCTAGACACAGTGTACAAGACACTGGAGAGATATTATCTAAAATACCATGTCATTTCTAGTTTTTCATACTGCAAAGATTAAGTCAGCCTAGAAAAGACTGCATAGAAAGGTGCTAAGAGGAAGAATCATACAGCAGAGACCAATTCTTCTTAAAGAAAGCTCAGTGTCTCTGCCTTAGCTGCAAAACAAAACAGAGATGTCATCACTGTTTCCAAAAGCATAGTATCAGGGAAGTAAAACAAATAAATATTTAGTGAATGGCCGTAAAATAGCCACAAACAAGTTAGAACATGAAAATTATTATGAATTTTTTGTCATCACAGATCGACAGGCTGAAACACACTTTGGAACTGCAGCAAAAGGAGAACCACAAGTCACAGTTTCCAAATGAAGTTCCAGAAACTTGCAGTCCTGAAAAATGCAGTGGAATGCTGTAGCAAGAGATTGGATGTGATCACCCATGAAGTGTTTTCTACTCTTATGCCCTTATACTAGGTGAGAGATCTACCCACAGTTTGATTGCAGCCAGTAGCACCCACTCCCTAACTCTCCATACATCTCTCCATTGATGTATGAGACTGACATGCCTATGCACTGTCACTTCTTTGGATGTACAAAGCCACTGAATTGTAAGCATCAGAGTGAGTTCACTGACTTAGAGTGATTAGGAGAAGAAAAGAGAACCTCTGCAAGAAGAAACATAAGTACTACAGGCCCAAAGCAGCCAGTCTTCTCAACTTTTGAGCAGTTTTTAGCTAAGAGGTTACACTGTTTTCATTTCCATATGTGGCTTATCAAAATAACATTTAGAAAGACTGAGTTTTATTTATCACCACCCAGTAACGTAACTGCAGATGGAGGGCAGGGGTAGGGGTGATTTTGACAGCAGAGCAGTCATCAGACAGTCCCAACAGCAGCACCTTTTCCTCTCAGGCACCTCCAGATCCACAGAGGACACAACCAAGTACTCTCTGTGGACAACATGCTTCAGTGGTGGGACCCAAACATGTCTTTTTTCAGAATTCCAAGCATCAGCCCACTCTCAGAAATATTCTTCTGTTAGCTTGAGAATCACTTAGCTGCACAAAACCCATTGATCCGTAGCAGCTTAGAAATGTTTTAGTTTAGAAATGTTATGGCAACTGGGAGAAGACAAAAAAATTTTCCTAAGATCAAGTTAATCTGTATTTTATTTAAGAGAGGTTTGTAGACAATTAGCATTACTCCTTTTCTTGTGCCCTCATTTTTCTCCCTGATAAAAAGTGTCTTTCTTCAATACTAGCAGCTGAATGTAAATTTCAATTATGTACACATTTTAATTAATCTATTTACTGAAGCTAACATGTACTTCAAGCAAAAAAATTTCTCTAAGGGTCTAACATGCAAGAAAAGCACATTTTCCAAACACAGTCACTTCAAAACGAGAAAGGGGGCGTATAATATATTCTTAAAATGGTGAACTCTGACTGAACACATTCCCCTTTACAGGGGATCCTTAAATTCATACTTCTATTTTCTGTTTTCGATTACAGCCTCATAGAGCCTTCAGATTTGAAGAGTACAGTAGGTCTAGCACAATTTGCTACTAAACCATAGTTAATTAATTAAAAATTTAAACATACCTTTATCTTCCTCAGAAACCACTTTATCCATCGCATAGTCCACATCAAAAATGTATCGGTAGAAGCAGAGCTGAGTGTACAGGGCCTTATCAGAATACTGTAAGAATGTAAGAAGATAGCGATTAAAAACTCAAAAGTGTGTCTCTTGCACCCATTTCTAAGTCCACTATTAAAAAGTGATTATTTCTATTTGGTTTTCTTCCAACATGTTCTATTCATGTCAGCTTTCAGAATTATTATTAGTATTATGCCACAAAGTGCCCTTACTATACCTCTACAATTTACTTTTCCAATTTCTACAATTCCTTCTCCTTGCAATTTACACCGAGCACTTATATGAATCAACTAAACTTTTAAGTTCTTACAGAAACTTAAAATGCATTTATCCATTCTTATAGATAAATGTATCACAATGATGCCTTAGTGAGAAATGGAACTCATAAGAATGATGAGACAAAGAAATAATTTTGATGCTTTAGTATATTGTACATTACAATGAACTAAGAAAAAAATAATTAATGTCTGTTTTTTAATTAATACAGGTGTTTGTCTGCATTCCCCTCCTCGCACCCCACCATGGTTTGGGAGTGTGTCATCCAAATAAGAACAAGTGCATATACACCTTTACAGCTACATCATCGCCTTGCTCTACACATCTTTGAAGGCTATTGCATGTCAGTAATCACACATGTAGGTCAAAAATCTGCAGATGTGTATCTGTAGAATACGATATTCATTTAAATGGTCTGAAAGCCAGTTATGTCAAGCCTCTGTGCTAGTTCTTCCAGTTCCAAAGTGCACACCTGGATACTCTCATATCACTGCCACTATTCTGTGCTCTAGAAATTGCTTGAATAGACATGAAATCCATCTGGACCACACTATAACTAAAACCTTTCAAGTTCATCTCTTGCACTTTTGTTCCATATAACGACATTCCCCTCCCTGCTGTTTAAGATACTGGATTTTAGATATTGGCCAACAATGGTTTGAAGTGTTGTCCATTACAAAGAATAAGATTATTTTAACAGCATCAAACTTGGAAGTAGTGTCCATTTTAACATATTTAGAGCAGAGACAGACATATATAAACCCTCAAAGATTGTCTTGATGAGCTATAAAACAAAGGATGTGGTTAGACCAATGGAAAACTGCCATGCAGCATACCACTTAGAATGATCCTGAAAATGCAGTGGAAGAGCAACTGGTAAACTATTTCTACTTAAGTGAATTCTACTTAGCTTTTCCATCTTCTGCCCAATCAAGCCAAGTTTTGCTACTACATTCAGCTAATTTTACACTTCTATTGACATGCAATAAGTATCTATAACTATTAAGCAACTCATGTTGAGACATCTGACAACTATTACTACTGCTTAGTTATTTTTTATATATTTTAACAGTATTTTTTTTTCCACTTCATGTGAACCTATTTTAAAAAGACACACAGAAGCATATTTTATTCCTTATTAGCTATTCTACGATATGCATCATCATTATACTATTATACACCAGTTATTTTTAGTAAATCCTGATTACTGCTTCCTGAAGAAGAAAAAAGGAGGACGACAGCGATTAAGTTATTTGTTTAGTTTTTTAGATTCAGCTGTAATTGCTGGTACACATCTCCCTGACTGCACACATGAAGCAGGTTGAATAGAACACTGAAATTACCTCCTTCATAATAGTTTGTTTTGATAATGTATTGTGTGTCGAGATGATGAGAAACAGTTGCTGTCAATTTGATTAGCCATTATATTTTTATGTTAATTGCCATTATTGGGTCCATTCTGTTTAGTGTCACCATAGAAGCCATACAATGTTAGCATAAATAACAAATTGGAGTAAATTAGGAAGATATATTTTTGCCAATTCATTTTAATTGCCCCTCAGTCCTTCCGTCGGTTAACGCAGCTGTTGACCCATAATAAGCGCTAGGTCAATATAGCTGCTTGTCAATTCAGAAATGCAAAGTGCTGTGTTGCTGGTAATGGATATACAACAACCTTTGCCAGCCAACTGAAGCAAACGAATGACAACTCACATGAAAGAATAAAGCATCAGCTATAGAGTTTAGTGACCTGATATTAGTAGGCAGGCTAATTGAAAGTCACTGCTTAAATGGATAAAGAAAGTACAAAAATCAGTATGTAAAAATGTATACACGCACACATAGGCAGATATGTATACACACACATTAATTTTTTTTATTGATAATGTCCTAATATCTCTTTCCCTTTAGATTCCTGTATCTTGCACTTAGTAACTGTAGAAAACAAAATTTCAAGATTTTCATGCAATTAAGTATTAATATCTTAGAATATTTATGAATACAAGGACTTTAAGAATTACTTATATCACCACTTAATTTCTGACAACCTGTAGGTTTTAAAAAAGGGAAAAAAATCCCAATGCCTAAAACTTTAAACCCAAATAACATTTAAACAGCCATTTTCTTGTATAAAGAAAACCCAACACACCAGCACTACAGGAAGAACTGGAGCTAAATTTATGCATTTCTTCTTCCTATGAAAGACTGAATGGCAAGGACATGAAAATAAAATTCTATTTTGAAGTCTTTATTTACTCCATGATGTTTGATTTCTTTGTTTCATTAAGAACTAACTTCTGCAGGTAACTCTACTTCTTTCAGAGCTTCCACTCATGAAAAGAACATATTGTTCTTTTTATGCAACCAAACTATTTTTTAAAAATTGCATTTACAACCACAATCAACAGATGAAGGAACAAAAGGTATATAGTTTTCATTCATAGTTATTCACTTCTTTGACAGAAAAATTAGGCTTCTAATATAAAAATAACAGACGTATTAAAAATAAACCATAGTGTTTAGCCAACAAAATATTAATTTAAATCTAGGTTTGAAATGGTTGTAGAAGTGTTTCCTGTAGCATCATGAGGCCAACTGCAAATCTCCAACTGCCTTTTCAGGAAGAATTTAAGATTACACAGCAGGAAACCAATGGTGTCTTAACAGATCTGGTGAATTACAAACACTGGAAAAGCAAATTTTCCCGTGACTAAGCCTAAAGCACTCAGTCATGACATGAAAAGATCTTGCTCAGCTACCACACACATCACACAATGTCCACCAGGGTGTACATAAGGAAAGGAGACTTCCCAGGAGCTCCTGAAGGACAGTGGTGACTCCACATAAGGCCAAATCCACCCTGCCCAAACGCAATGTCTGGCTCAGCATTTGCCCTGTCCCTGCAGCTGCTGGTGTTTGAACAAGGCACCAGGCTGAAGGGTAGCACCATCTCTTCTCCTGTCTCACGAATGCCTAAAAGCTCAACTCTGCAGCAAAGTCCCCTTGTACACTCACTCCAGCCATACCAGACAGCTCCCTTAGTCCATAACAGCATAGTCAATGAGTAAGGACTTTTCCAGACGAAAGCAGCCCATCTGTAACAAGATGTGAGAACTGAAACTGGTTTTCTTAATCTGGAAAAAAGAGAGTAAAAAAAATAGCCAGTGTCCACCTTTCCTCTTCTTTTTTAGAAATGCAAAAGCTCAACTTCCAGAAAGTAAGGGGCCCTGGGAAGACTTAAGCCCTGGCAGCCATCCTCCTACCCTAACACAGTGACTGAGGAGAAATCAAGATGCACAATCTCTCACCAGCTTTTCCATTATTTAATGAAGTTCAATGGCAGCTCCCTTAAGGTGTTGAAATTAGAAGGCTTCTCCCTCAATGCTGGTTAAATTGCATCCCAAGGAACTTCAGCTGGGATGCCTCACTGTCCCAAGTGGGAAACACACCAGCCTTTAAAACCCATTCAGTACTGAAGGGCAACACAGCAACCGAGAGAAATGAGGTAAAAAAGGAAAACAGATAAGGGAAGAAATCAGGAAAAGCAAGAGGGAAAGACAGAAGGAAAAGCTGGTGGAAACTCACAACGGCAAGGCAGCAGAAGACTGAACTAGTGATTCTAGTGCTGATGTTTTACTCACCTGGATGCAGTGCTAGTCCACTGAACACCTTTTAGCCAGCACACAAGACTTCCATATCTTGAAAGCGTACATTTCAACAGGTCAGACAACTAGATATCCTTACTTAGATTAATTTTAGAATCATAGAACAGTTTGGGTTGGAAGGCGTCTTAAAGATCATCTAATTTCAACCCCCCTGCCATGGGCAGGGACAGCTTCCACTTCTTCCACAAGGTTGCTCAAAGCCCCATCCAACCTGGCCTGCAACACTCCCAAGGGATGGGGGATGCACAGCTTCCCTGGGCAGCTTGTTCCAGCGCCTACAACACTCACAGTAAAGCATTTCTTTGGAACACCTAATCTAAATATACCCTCTGCTAATTTAAAGTTGTTCCCCCTTGTCCTGTCGTTACCTGCATGAAACTTCACTGTGAATTCCTGCAAACCAAACACATGATGGTCAATGCTTCTTCGAAACTCTTTAGATTACTCATATTTCTCTGCAGTCTTTCATTTCCTCTCTGGCATTTCACAAATTCATATGCTTCTCTACACTCCCACCACACCAATAACCCTTTAAGTCTTTTCTGCATCCTCACTTTTTCTGCCCTTTTGCTTTCTTCTGCACCTCTCCCATTTCTTCAAGCCCTCTCTGTGATGTATTCTTTGTTTCTTGTTTTGTCACCTATGGTTTTAAGGATAATAAAGGCAATAAGAAATTAAATAAAATCCAACAAAAAAAATCACCCATTTAGTTTGCTAACTCTAGTAGACTGCTTTGCAAAAAAGATAATTTCCAAAGGCTACAGAAGTTATTTGTATTACTTCAATTAATTACAATACAAAACAGTGGCACCACTTCATTAATCAGCTGCTTGAGAGAGTTACTTTTGTGAAAAGCCTTTTCAATAATTTTGATTAAAAAGAATAGCGGCTCTTACTACTGTGATAGGATTCAGTATGTCCATCAAACAAATCCTTAATATTTTAAAAACAGGGAAGAAATAAAAGGAAACAGAAAAGAAGTCTCTTGGCAGAAAAATGTTTCTTAGGGACTCTTTCAAGGCTTAGATGTAATGGAGCCAAGCGTACAGGAAATACTTCAGTGCTTTGAGAGGCATTTCCTCCCCTCCCCCCCTTAGAAAGATGCAGTAATTAAAACCTAATTATTATCTTCATTTTAAACAAAACCTAAAGTGAATACCAATTAATAACAACATACTAATGAGCATCTGCTGTGATGAAATTGAATATGAATGTGCTGCAAATTTCGGGTAATTTATTTTTTCGGGGAAGTGCCACTGGTCTCAATCTACTGCTGGAAGATTGTATAGACTGAACACATCTTCCATCATGTCTACTTATGTGCAGCAATTTTTTATTTTCAAAAAAAAGGAGATACGTCAACTTTGTGGGTGTTCATATATCCAAATGCTATCTATGCTACAGTGATTTCAAGGCAATAAACGTGTCATGTTTTACACACCTCACATATCTTTTAGCAAACGCAGGGCAGTTGCATTGCACATAACCCCTATTCACCAGTAGATTCTGATGGCAGACACTCCTGCATGACAAGAGCTCACAAAGTGTGAAGTCACATTACACTAAACACTCATAATATTATGTATGTGCTCCTCATCTCATGCTGATGTATACTGAAGTCTGGTCTTCTTGTGCACCACAAATCCTGGTTAAAGCAAAGAGCTGGTCTACATCACATAGGCTGAAAAGTGCACACCACTTTCATTCAGTTCCATAAAAACAAGAGACCATCTTTCCTGACAGAAGCCTTGGAAATAAAGTAAATAGAGAGGGGTTGTGTGTATGTGGCTTCCTCCTTAACCCTCCAAACTGTCCACCTGTTCAATCAATATTGGGTTTTTTTTAGTGATTTTGACTCGCAAAGTCCATTAAAGTACTGAAAGAAAACTGAAACTGGCCTAGTAGGATTTAGATGTGATGGAATTTCTCCTACCAGTTATGCTAACATGGACTGTATGACAAAAGAAGAGATTTTTACATGTACATGCCAGAGTCAATGAAAAGGAAAAAAAGCCCAACAGGATACTGAACATTAAGGGTTGTTTTTTTTTTCTCCATTAGGTAACTGAAATGAAAAGAGATTTTCCTGTTTTAAGTCCTGTCTAGCAATTAATGAGAACATTAAAAGCCCTGCCCCTCTTCCTTGGAGGTATGTTGCTTTTTAAACAAAATGACTGTGTGTCACCGATGCTTAACGAACAGTTTCTCATTTTAATGGGATGCAACCCTCTCCCCGATCCTGGTCTTGGTGTGTGCACTAGAGCTTGTCTGAGCATGTAGTAAACCACACTCAACTCACTAATCCAGCCAAAATTACTCACCTCTTTTCTAATCTGGCAGAAAATTAACCCCCCAAATTCAACTGCCTCCCTGTGTGTTCAATAGCTGGCACAAGGTGAAACAGAGAACTGCAAGGTAGCTGATGTGAATAAGCCAAAATAGCTGCTGCTCTTAAGTGAAGACAGGATGTTTCCTGCTTTTAGTTCTGGGCTTGAGTTCTGCCTTGCACCCAGCACTCAAGCTCATCTGATCAGTGCAATTATCACACCTGGCAGTGCAACACAAGTTGTAAGTAAGAATCACTCTTTTTCTGATGTGTGGGAATCACTCATCTCACATACCTTCAGTCATACACTTGTCACTGCAAGTGTTCTTCACATGAAAGTTTTCAGCATCAATATGTTTATGACTAATTTTTTATATTACTAATATTTAATACAAGCACAAGACAAGCACATAAAACTTGTGACTGAGTCAAGACCAGACGCTATCTGCTCCAAGGTACCTTTTTTGGTAAGAACATTATAACAACAATTAATGACTAATAGCAATGACAAATCATTGGATGAAGCTCTGAGCAGCCTGGTTTAGTGAAAGTGCCCTTACCCAAGGCAGAGGGGTTGACACTGAATGATCTTTTTCATGTTGTTTTAAAGGCTCTGAACATATACAAAACACACACAGTGGCCAACCACCGACTTACACCTGTAATCTTAGTCTTCTGGTCAAAGGATACTTGTCATTGTTAATGACAGTAAAATAGGAGAAAAGGGTACAACAGTTGGGTTTATCAAATAATTCAAGGCTTTGCATTCTAAATAAGATCAACAAAATACATTTTTTAAAATTAACTTCATCTGTAATCTGCCTCACAAATCTGGAGAGCCTCTAGAATATTCATGTTCTTCTTCTGAAAGCAGTGTCATTGTATAACTGAGGAATCTGCAGACTAATCAGTCTGAATATCCATCCTACACTGATGTGCTTTTGGATAGGAATCATACAGAAATTCTCAAAACTATCATCTACACTAGAAGGGTTAAGGTTTGAGGTTTTCCACACCAAACCAAACAAATGAGCTTTACTGGACATCTAATGAAAGACAGACATGGCCCTGAAACCACAATGACCCAGCAGCACACACAAGCAAAACTACAGAACTGTATTCAAACAGGTGCATGGAACATTACCCTGAAGAATTACCCCATGATCATAAAATCAACTGTATTTTAAGAGCTTCTGATCAAGAATATTTGCATGCTTCAAATAAATTTCTGCTAGAAATAAGCAGCATATATAAAACATATCCTCTCCTTGGTATACAAGACAAATATAATTTTTAAAAACCACATTTTTACAATTTTAAGGGAAAAAAACCCCAAGCATTTTCAAAGTAAGTAATTTAATTTATGGATTTCTGGAATGACCTAAATCTTGATAATCTGGGATAAAAAGAAGTTAACAAAAATGACTTGGTGAAACAGAATTGCAAACCACCTCTGTAAAGCAAAGTTGTCATTTTGCTCTGGAGATAAAGCACCATTGCCAAGTATTCCCCAGCTAGCTCAAGAGTTACAGAACAAGCCAGCACAGCTCCAGAGCTCTGTCTCATTCTAGAGAATGGATGGATCTACTCATATGAAGAGCACTCACTTGCAGTTAACTACACGTCATGTGCTTATTCAAAAGAGAAAAAATAAACACATGTGTAAGACCTCTCATCACTGAACAGAATTCCTTTAACTTTCAAGTACTTTCATGTATTTCCACAAAAATTATAAAATTATAATTTTATTATATTTATTATTAATTAATTATAATCTTTCTAACAAACAAGAACTGAACTGTAAATATCCAGGAAACCTACCTCAAAAAAGATGTGCTACTACAGCTGAAAGAATCAAACAATGAGGACTCTGCTGATCTGAAATCTGCATACAAGACCTCTGTCCTTACTCATGGAGAATGTAGCATAACCCCTTGCTCAGGACCCACACTTCTCACAGCTGGAAAACAAACCAAGTGGGGCCCAAACCAGAAGATTACATGAAAACACCTTAAGAGGAATAAACTCTGCCTGTAGGGAAGGAATCTGCATAAGTTACCTCCCAGAGCAGCACAACAAATGAACCATCTATCAGCCACAGCCCCGTCCCATGGCAAGGAGAGAGAGGTCTCCTGGAGGCCTCTGCAGAGTAAGTACAGAGCTGCTTTTTACCATTTTATGCCATCTGCTGACGTGTTCATGAATGGTTGTGTATTGCCAAGGATGAGCAAAACACTCCTCATTATCTTATCTGAGGCACATTTTGAGTCGTCTGTTTGCTTGCAAAAATAGAGGGTGCTACTCCTGATGTTCAGCTGCAGGAAGCTACAGGTAACAATGGAAAAAGCTGCCTTCACAATCTAGGCTGCAGTAGAAGCACCAAGTTAGAATCTGGAAGTAAGATGCTTCAGATAGACAGATAGATATAAACAGATAGATTGTTTACATAAATTAGTTTAATCTAGCTCAGTACTTGCAACCTTATTTTTATTTACTTCTTTCAGAAATAAAGTTTTTCCTCAGTGATGGATACACTTTACACATTTTGCACTTGTCAGCTATCCAGAAGCATACACTGTAGAAGTGCAATCTGTGTAAGCAATTTGTCTTATACATATTTATTTAAATTACAATTTTGTTAAGAAACAGGTAATGTTGCATCTCTTTTCCACAAAATAATTTATTAATATTTGTGAAAGTCTTTTTTTAGCAGAATCTTGATTATCATTCAGCAAGCACAATTACATCATTTAAAAATGGTTTATTATTTAAAAAAAAACACTATAAATAGGCTAGATACACAAGTAAGTAAGCCTGTCTATATATGTTCTAGATGTAAAATAATGCATGTGAAAACAGAAAAAAAAGTATTAGTTACAGCAAGGGAACTAAAAATACTGCTTTGGATTACAATATTCCTGTTTTCCAACACTTTAGGAGTTGACTCCCTGAGTTCTAGGTATTAGCAAGATAGTCAAAAGTTTGAAAGACAGGTGTTCACCTTCAACTCCTGGTTTCTCATTTTTTAAAAAACTATTATTTGAGCTCAAGTAGTTAAATAACCTGAAGCAAGGTTTGATCTGATGTCTCTGGAGCACCTCCTTAGACTTTAATAGGATGGCTCTCTACTAAATGCTAAAGAGTAATGTTACACAGATGACAAAGTAAAGAACATCATCTTTTCTGCTAAGATCAGTTGTGCACAAAGACACATCTCAGTGACTTATGAAGCAACTTTATCTGCTTACCCAAGGGTTGAAATCAATGACAACACCTTAGGTACCAGACAACTCCACTAAGATTCTAGCTACTGCTTCCACATGGAGTCAGCATAATGGAGGATTTATCTACACACACTTTCCTTTCTGGGCAAAATATATGTTATTTTCAATCTCTTTCTCCATAACTCAAAATTGATTCTTCAGCACCATAACTACCACTGCCATCAGTGCATGAACCAATTATGATGTATTTTAGTTTTTAATGCTTTCTTCTCTACACACATATCTGGTACTGCTTACCAGTCTAACAAGGTGCTGGTTGGCACAAGATTCACCAGACAATGCATGTTTAAAACTGATTGTCACCACTCTAAAGTTTTTAGACCGCTTTTAGAAAAAGCTATAGATTCTGTCCTGTTCTGCAGCCTTCAGTTGGCATATCCAAACATGAAAAGAGAGACACCAATCCTAAGCTTACCCACACATGAAAAGTCACCTACGTCCACATAAGAACAAGTCAAGAATTAAAATTAGGTTTTTTCTTTGACAGTCAATAGGGTGTGTTTATGTTCCAGGATAAGAAGTGTAGTCAAAAGTGTTCTGAAGATTAATGTTTTCCCCCAGTGGCTAGAAGTAAGTTTGGAGTTTTTTTGCCCTAGATGTACACATCTATCTGGGCAGAACTATCTGGTTGTATTAGGAGTTTTGAATGTTCACATTCAACAAGTGAAGAAATCTTAAATTTAGTCTTTCAAACTTCACAACAAACTCCTAAAAATAATAGACAGGAAAACAGCATGCTTTTTCTCAGCCCCGACACCAAAACACTAAAGCAGGTCAAGTATTCCTTTAAAAATTAACTATGTTATTTTACCAAATACAAAGGAAGACAGAAAGTAATTTGTGTGGTTCTGAACTGGCAAAGCAAGAGGTTTCATGATAACAGGGCTTCCAGGCAAAACTCTGTGGGCAGCTCAGCAGCACTGTCCAAGTGAGCGTGAGCCTCACAGGAAAACCATGCATCTACTTTGCAACATTTCTGAGTAAATTCTGACATACAAGCTGGAAAAGGAATGTGGTATAGTTATTATTAGACTTAGTACCTCCACGTGCAAGGGATATTTTGTCTCTAGGACAGAAGAAAAGCAGCTGGCTATGACTGGAAGACATAGAATACCCCAGTGAAAAACTTCCTTTAGCAGCAGTCTGCTAATCTGAGCAGCACTTTTTTTCAATATTAAAAGAATTTTCTCATTAGACTACTACTCTTTGTCTTAGAGCAGAAATCTAACTATTTAGAACTAGCAGCATTTCATTAGAAAGATACTTCACCTTTTTGATGACAGCAACTAAAATTTTCCTAAGAAGTTCTACATATCTGACAAGAAATTGTATCAAATGCTTCAAATATTGGACTCTGTCCCACAAGAGATGTTAAAACATGTAATCAAAAAATACAACATCTGAGCAAGTATAACATTCTGAAACTTGAGAAGCCTTAATGAGAAGTAAACAATACAAGAAGAACAGTCTTACCAGCAACTTTTCCCTCCATTCTAGTGATCAGAGAGAATGTACAGGTATTTGCAGTATAAAGCTATATAAACATTCAGGTAAGCTTCAATAGTGAGAATCTATAGCAGATAAATTGAGAAAGAAAAGAGTACAGACCCTGAGTGTATAAAGTCAAGCAGCTCCCATACAGGACTTCCTCCTCTCTTTCCCAAGCCTGTGACTGCAGCTACAGCCCTGCTCTAACAAGACAAGAGGGGAACAGAGGATTTCACTAATAAGACAGACACTTCAGAAACTTTTCAGCAAGAGCAAGTGACATCCGAACTTGAATGTCAGTCAGATGCTTCTCGATCATGGTGCGATGCTTGTAAAAACATTTGCTAAAACTGGACAGCTCAAATTAAACTGTTCTATTGCCCTCCAAAATGCTAATTTGCACTGAAGGAGGTGAACTTCACCAGATATAACACTCCTAATAAAAGGAGCTGATATCTACTAAAATTCTATAGACAAAAGGAGAACCTGGAGACTTTGTGAACATATTGCCAACACCGGCATTAGAATAAAAATCCACCACCATTTACCTATATACTCACAAAATGCAGCCCAGTCACAACAGAATGCATGCTATTTTTTCTAGCAACTTATAAAATTATTTGTAAAGATTCACTCCTCCTCATCCAGGTAACTTACCTGCACTCAATCTCTGCACACTGAATTTCATTCTCTGAGCAACCACCTTTTTTTATCAGATACCAAACAGGCCCATCTTGAGACCACACAGTGATGTTCTCTGCCTCTTTCTGAATACACAGTTTTAGATGCCAGCTAAATCTGCCTTGTGAAAGAATAAAAGTAGAGAAAGAATCTAGATTTCAGTAACCCTAAAAAGCAGCTAAACAGGCTGCCTGTCAGGATACATAGTTTAGAGAAATTCATAACTGATCCAACAGAGTAAAAGCATGACTAGGCATGATGCTGGCTCTCCCTGGAGCTTCTCCTTCACACACCTCTAGAGTGTTAATGCTGTAGCAGAGCCCCTCTAGCGAACTTGTGTTGCTGTCTCAGTGAACATCACAGTACCCAGTGAACACCCATTTTGGCCATTCCACTCTCAAATGCATCTCCAAATCTTTCCCACTAAAAAAAAGAAGTTTCTTATACCATATAAAAAGTTTCTAGGAGGGAAAACACAATGAATCTCACAGGGAACATAAATTATGAATAATTGAGACATTTAAGACATTGTTAAGCTAGTAAAGTCGTATTTTAGATTTAAAATACAGCCAAATGACAAAATCAACCTGAAATTTAGGAACAGGGAAAATACTCATACATGCATGCAATAAAAATGTCTGTCATGTAATTTTAAATTACAGTAAGGCTGGAAAAAAATGACCTTATCCTTTAGAATATCATGCAGCACCCCAGTGCCCAAATTACAGGGAATAAAAAGATGAACAAGGAAGAAGACATTCCATTTGAGTAGAGAAAGAACAGACTACCCAGAGCAGCTGCTTTCAGAGAATTTATTAACAATACTTTAAAAAAAGTAAATTTAAAAATGTATTTAGAAAAAGTAAATTGAAAAACTTCTGGCCTAGAAAAAGTTAGATTGCCTAATTAGCCACCTTTATAAGCTAGACAGAACCACAGGAGCACCTAATAAAATACACTTCAAATCATTGCAACTGTTTTATACTCTTATAACTTTATCCTTACAAAGCTGATTTTAACATTGTTATTCTTAACTCTTACATAATGAAAGCTCAATCCAATTCTACACAGCAAAGCAGCTGATTTCCACAGGTATGGCAAGTCTGACACACAGACAGCAGCCTGCTCATATTGAGGACAAGTCCATAACACACATCAAGGCAGGTTAGAGTGCACCTGAATCAATACCAAAAGAATTCTTCAGAAATACCAGAGTTTGCCTTCAGCTCTCCTCAATGGAAATCTTTAGGACTTTTCAGCTTCCTGATAAAACCAATACTGTTGCTAGTAAGGGTGCACAGATGTCAAGTACAATATAGCCAAATATAGCCAGTTGGGAAAGTTTAGTATTACCCTCAATCTTACGGCTTTTACAGCAGACACGTTTGTTCACTGTCTTTTCATTACAGCCTTTCATCTTTATTCACCAAATTTATATATCCCACTCAATTTTATCTTCATTCCCCTCTATAATTCTGCAATGGAAATTGTCTCTTGAAAGGATGTCATCTTTAATACATTGTTTCTTCACAAGGCTTCAAGACTGTATTATCTATGTTAGGTCATCAATAACTTTTTGTTCAGTGATATACTGAAAGTATTCAGTCTAGAACTGTCAATTCTCTTGTTAAGGTTTACACAAGTACAAGGGAAAATTGCAAGCTCAATTTTATTTTTTTTTTCCCCAAAAGGCTGGGGGAGTTGTGGATTTTAAAAAAGTATTTGTGTAGCAAACAAATAACTTCATATATATGGTACAACTTTCCAGAGGTGCTGTCTCAAGCAGAAAATTAATTTTTATATTAGCTAGCTCATTGTTTATGAGCATCTATGTATTTCTAAATTTGGGATGAGGAATGGAGCTGAAAGCTGACTGGAAGACACAAATTAGGTTAGATAACAACAACGTTGTGTGGCAGCAGGAAAGCAGCCAAACCTCATACTATTTATTATCCATACCAACAGAC